>NC_040036.1:19225487-19329827 GCF_003713205.1 Coffea eugenioides
ATGAAATATTAATATTTAGAAAAGATTTATTGAGTCTCAACCACTTTTTCTATTGTGGGTTTTGGCCAAAAGTCTTTACTGCCACTTCTCTTGAGAGAAATTGAAATATTTTAGTTCACAATGGAAGAAATGACGGTTTCTTTGGTTTTATACTGCAACAAAGCCGCCAACCTATGTGTATATATACATATATCTACCGTATTAGGAAGGAAAATGTCAATAATGGCAACGTCAAAAAAAAAAAAAAAAAAATAGTGTGGTCCATATTGAATTCCAAAAAACTTTTATTAATTCATACAAATAGCTTGGACGTAGTGAATTTCTCTTTTATTTTCTTCATTTCTTTCAAAAAATTCTTGATGAATTTCCAATTAGAACCTCGTGTATTTTTGCTAGGATTATAACAAATTGACTAGCGACGAAGACATTCTATTATAGCAAAGAATTTATTCGTTGTATACATACAGTCAATTCATCATAACGAATATTAGTCAAACCCTGTTAATTACACAAGATGAAAAAGTACCTGCCCAGTTTTATTCTTACGGAGATTTCACTCAGCATTTTAAATTTTAACCGTGAAAAGTTACCAAGTTCAAAAATCCTACTTCAAGAATGGAAGCACGGGAAAATTGATGAAATTGGGTTCCTTTAACCAGTGGGTCAGGCTTGTGGGTCAACTTCTGATATTTGTATGGGCCAATTTACACCAAATGGAATAAAAGCCCGTAAAATAGCGGCCGACATTAATAAATTTGTAAGCCATCCACTCCGTCTGATCCAGTGACCAACTTAAAATAAACGTGGAATCAGTCCAATTTGCCTTGCAGAATACCAAACTAAGATAGGAAGTAATTGTTTTTTTTTTTAGTGGCTTGCTAGGCTCAATCATTTGAATAATACTAGTAATATAATACTTTTTCAAGAAGATATGATCAATTTTTCCCTTTCCTTCACGTTAAGTAATTTTGCATTTAAATAATATGTGCTGTTTCCCGTAAAAGGATTGAAATTAGTTCGGACAACATGAATCAAGAATAATATAATTACATATTCAGAGATTGTAGTTTCGTACGAAGCAGTCACTCGATACAAGTAGACAAGACATGCACTCACTCAATCATCGGCCATACAATAATGGGAATAATAAATAATAAAATACTCATCCAGATAATTCGGGAATGCTGCTCTGGAGACACATCATCTCATATCTCATCCATGGCATATATATAGTTGTTACAACTATTTCTTAATAACTCGCCTGCATGGAACGGATTACAAGAGGAAACTGAATCAATCTGAAGAAAAAGCAAACGAAAGACCTAAGAATAATAATTTAGACGTCAAAAAAAAAAAAAACAATTTAGCACATAATTTTCTCCATCTCTCATAATTGATTGCGTGGTAATTTGGGGAATGCATCGCCACTTTATCTGGCATGGACATGTGATCAGCCATGTGAGCATTAATTAAAATTCACACGTCCTACCAATAAATAATAAATAAATAAATTCACACGTGCCCCGTGGTCCCCATTTCTATAGTCCCAGCGACCCCGGAGATTCCCGGAAGAAAATACCCTTTTGCAAAAGCAGCCAAATTAACCAAAACCAATAATAGCTCACTTGACTTGGACATATTTGGAGGTTTTCTTTTTCCCCAAAAGGAAAAAGAAAAAACAAATTCAATCCAGCAAAATAAACCCTTGTTATCGTGTTTTTTATTTGTATTTTGATTTTTCTATTACATATATATACGAATGAAAATCAAATTTGAACCAGCAGGTACCATGTGTGCGAAATGAGAAACGAGGAGGGTTCTACGATTGCATGAAGCTAGCAGCACATCCAACTTTCTGCCTTTCCTATTCAAGTGAAGTTACTTTAATGTTTTTTTTTTTTCAAAGGACTAAACACAAATTAAGAAATTTTTGTTCCAAAGAATTTTATAGTAGAATTTTACAGTACGAGGCTTGAATTTGGAGGCATGCTCAGGAAAGCCCGCATTTCTATTTTCCTTCCTTCACAGGTCAATGTTGTAGAACAATTACCAGAATTTATCCACAATCTCCAAATTGGAAAGAAAGCAATGCAGTATTCAGATACAGTACTACTATCCAATCACAATTTTGAGGATCCGTTACTGTGAACAAGAAATTACAAAAAAGAATTTACCCCCCCACAAAAACAAAACACCCCGCAAAAAAAAAAAGAAGAAGAAGAAGCTAGAAGAAGATTCATTAGTCCTTGGTATATATAACTGGACGCAAATTACAGTCCAGTTTTATATGTTACGACTGGGTTGCAGGATATATATTGCGAATTAGCTAATGAAAAGAAGATGAATTTAGAAAAAGAAGCTCATGGTCATGGGTTTAAAAGACAAATGTTTATTTCTTCCCCACGTCATTTGATTTACTTCCAGAATCAGGGAAGAGAAAAACTTGCAGTTGATTTACGAGTTATTCTTCAAATCTATAGTTGCTTTTTCTTCTTCATCTTCTTCTCCTCAATCAATTTGAAGATTCTACTATATATCACTTTGATGAGCTCGAGTTCCTGTCTCTTTGAGATGCAAGGATGGCGTCTATGGCTTCTTTTACTTGAGAAAGGTCGGGAGCTTTTGCACCTTGAGCTGGCCAAAACTCATCTGTAGCCAAAACCTGGAAAAAACCATGGCAGTAAAATAATTTTGTCAATTAAAAATACATTGTCCATCTAGTTTTGTCAGAGCTGGGGGAATATGGGACGTGTTGAACAGATATATTGCAAATCATCAGAACTGACCTTCACTTGCAACTGAAGAAACTTGACATAACTGATTGCCTTTTCTAACATGGTTACTAAATCAACCTGCAAAAACATTAAAGAAACAACAAAGGACAGTTCCTAAGCTCACTCCTGCATGGGCTTTGTTTCTATTGGCGCATGCACTTGAGAAAATGATTCGGATGGTATTACTTAAAACAAGAGAATATGCAAAAAGCTTTTACCTTGGAGCCATTTGGGACAAGATCTTGTAGTATCTTGAGCCTCTCGCTAATACGTTCTCTCCGATTCTGCAACGCAAACATTCTTTCCAACTTTATACTCAAAAGCAGATTTCCTTTGGATCGATTAAAATTTAGATCTACTTTACAAAGAAGCAAACCTTGGCTGCAACGCTTTGTGGGTCCTTTGATGGGGTTGACTTTGATTTGAGGGCCGTAGTCTTTGTAACAGATGCGCACTGCTTCTTCAATGCTTGTGTGCTCTCTTCCTGCAATATATAACATCAGTTGTATAATTAAGTTTAGAACTTGAGTTGTAATTAATTAACCAATAGTATAATTGAGATCAGTCTCAAGGAAAAATTGATGTACTAAATAGATGGGATCATGAGAAACTACCGTATAGGGACGTTTAGCACTCGTGCAAGCCTCTTGTCTTCCAAGATCCTGGATGCTATTATTCTTGCTGGCATTTGCATTGACTTCTGTGCTATGCCATCCAAATGGGACCCCATTACTTGTGGATGCATAGCTGCTGGAGGATTGGTTATTGTTGGAATTCTCCAACAGCCGGGGATTCGGGGTACTGCACCTTGCATTATTCAGCTGGTTCTGGTAATTGAAGTGCAAATTGTCTTCCCAAACTGAGTAATCATCTTGGGTAGTAATTATTCTGGGAAAAGAGTTCTGAGAATGATCAAAACTGAGCAAAGATCCACCCGCATTTGCGAAGTCACCATAAACACCTCTGAAGTTGATCACAGAATTCCCATCCTCAGGTAGAGTTTTTATGCCTTGTTGATATCCTAATCCATCAGAATTCGTGCTGCTTGGACTGGAAAGTGAAGAAGGGCTAGTCACACCAAAGTTCCTGGGGATTCCTGTGGATTTATCTGAGTTGCTGCCCTCTTCAATCTTGTAAAGCCCTGGGAAAGCATTCTGTGAAACTTCTCTAAACTGATCATTTTCATAATGTGGATGGGGCCGAATTAAGCACAAAGTAGACTTTTTAGGTGCATGGTCTTTGACAAGTTCCATAGGTAGAGGGAAATGAAATGAGCAGAAAGAGCTAGTACCCTTGCTAGCTCGGCTTCAGCGAAGACTACTGATGCTAGGTGTGGGAATTCAAACTTGTTCTTACTTCTATTATATAGCAGTGATTTTTCTGATATTTTTATCAGCAGAAATTCCTAAACAAATGATACTAGTTGAATGAAGCTCAAGAAGTCCAATTAATTGTCATGGGAGCAAGAAACCTTTGGATTAAGTGTACATAGATGCAATAAAACTTGCAATATTTTTTATTCAATCAGTGTATGGGGATTGTTAGCTGGCAGAGGTGAAGACTCCCTAGCCAGATGGAGAAAGAATTAAAAGTGTACTGAAGATAAAAGGGGCAAATCAGCAAAACCATCGGCGGATCTTTCGCCATCCCACGTCTAAGATTCCCTCGCCATTCTTACTTAGCTATATCTCACCTTCAAGAACCTGGACTCTTACCAATTTTCTTGAGGGGGCTTTCCTTCCTGCTTTCCTCTTCACTTCAGAGAGCCATAAGCACGTGGATCTTGGTCATTTTATATTACTTGTTACATTCTGTATAGGTGTTAAGCTGGCCATGGATTGCTTACTTTCTTGTTAAATTTTAGGCACCACCTCCTGATTGGCATCGCACCAGTCCAACGCTTCTCTTTTGACAAAGGGTAACAGTTGTACTTCAAATAAACAACACACTTCAGTATATTAGTAGTATCTGTATATCCCCTAAGGTGTATGGCTTCTTGGAGTTTTCTGATCAGACATCAAAAGCTACCATCATTTGACATTCCATGCGGAATTAAACTTTTGTTGTTCTTGATTTGCATATATCAAGAATTCGCCGGTTACAACTGCCCAACTAATAGTTAAGATTAGTTGTGGAAGCCTTCAGAAGAAAATTAATTTTTCCTCAGTTGGACACTGGTAAGGAGATAAATAGATGAGATCGATTGATCTAATTGGAACAATATCATGAACACCCGGATGGAGCATTAATGGTTCTGGATTGCTTAGCTTAACTCATCGTTAACAGTCGGCAAGGAAGGAAGTACAGTATTATATCTTCTGCAAACCCGATGAAGATTGCCAACCACATGAGTAATGTTTGTTTTCCCATGGGGAACTAGAATAATCAAAGCTGGCGTGGGAGTAAGAGTAATTCCTTGTCTCAAGGAGGTTCGTTGTTCCTTCTTTCTTGTACTCACAATCACAAGCCATACGCGACAGGCAAACAGTTACTGATATCATAATCCCACAGGTCACAGGCCCATGTTCATTCAACACCCACATTCGCTTTTATCCAAAGGACAATATACATCAGTGATTGATTATTAACAACAGCTAAGAACTTGTTGCATTAATAGAACCTCAAATTCTGAGGTCAAGAATTCCCATTGGATATTTTAGAAGTGGTCACGTCATCTTTTTTTTCTAGACATTGGTCAGGAGAAACATGAAGATGGTCATAGAGGAAATGGGAAATTCTCATACTTTCAGAAAATATCTTTTCATATGCCGGATTGTTTTCGGAGGGACTCGAAATTTGTGTAAAACATCTTAATAGTCAAAGCCACATGCATGCATCGATCATGACCGAATATGGCCTTTTTTTTTCACATTTTAAGATGGAGAGCGCTTCTCGACTACATTCTCAAAAATAGGTAAAAATAATTACTACAAAGAATAAGAAAAATGATAAAGTTTTGCCAATCGGGTTCAACATATAATGACATCCTTGTGCATGCCGCAGCGTGTGTGGACAGGTTCATCAGATACCTTTCTGATATGATCTCAGCTAACTATTTAAGATTCTGATCGCAGCAGGAACGCATAAAAGGGCCAGTAAAAAGGTTAAATTACAAAGAAACGAACACAGGATGTAAAAATCAGCACAGGAAAATTTCGAGCTGTTTTTAAACTGGGAATAAGAGGGGAACAATAAGAGGAGAGTATAGGCATTTGGACCATTTAAACACAACCAGAAAATCCATAAAAGCATACCATTTAATGCAAGGACCTATACACACAGAGATAACTGATATCCCCACTTCCCTGCAAACCAGTTTAACATATCAAATCTACAGATTATGTTTGTCTAACATGACACAGTTCCATGTCCCAACATGAAAGAGAACTAAGGTAGATCTATCACTACGAAGTAAAGAAAAGGAAAAAAGCTCTTCCAAGCGATGTTGAACTGGAGAAAGCCTAGTTTTGGCGCCATACATCAACAAAACCTGCAGTTAAGATCAAGAAAAAGTTAATTGGAGGAGCGTGATGAATGAATTATCCAACTCCATGAGAGACCTTAAATCTTGGCTCACCTAAATAGAAGTACAGCCAGCCTCTCATTGGGCCACTGAACAAGAAGGAATCTGATTCAGAGGTCCTACAGCAACAGGTATCCTGTATTCATAAAGAATGTGCTGATTAAACAAACAAAACTTTATCATGAACTTGAAGACAAAAAAAAAGAGATCTGACTCCATCAGAGATCCACGAGCATAACTGAAGAAACAGGTCTACCCATGCAATAAGACAATCATGAGATATTTGGATCATCATACCTTCACATATATTAAGAATATCAAACACATAAAGAGAGTAAGTTATCCATGCGGGCATTGCGCCGCAAAATACTGGATTACAAGCCACTCGAAGCAACTATTGCCACTTTCATTTTCTAACTTTTCAATATCTCGAGTCATAAGGTTGCCTTCAATAGTCCAGAATTGAATACCATTCATTTCTTTTCCTTCATACTTCCTTCATACTAGCTGTTGAAGGAACTCTGACATTCAGCGACAGAAAAATGATTCAGTCATTAAGTTATAAACCTATTAAGTGAATTGACAGGCCTTGAACTTTTGAATCTTACGCTGCATAAGTATTTATCAAAGATCTCTAAAAATATTATGACCCTCCGCCATGCCTGAGAAAATGAATAGAAGAAAAGCATGCTGAATTGAACAATTTTTCTTCATTTCCTCTTTTAAAGGGACAAAAAGACTTCCATATGCATGTGAGCAGGCTGCAGTGCTTCAAGGCGAAACATATATTCTCTCATGAAAGACATTCCACAGGAGCAAAAAGTAGACATATGCCCATCTAATAAAGGATCAACAAGTAACTTAAACCTGACACTTAGCAACTTCTGATTGTCAACGAAGTAGATTAAGTAGAGCAACAGAGAAGTCTCGGGCAACATAAAAATTTTAAGCACCAGATGGAGCTACTTAGTTCATTACATGCAAAAGAAGAACATGCCAAGCATAAATGTATATTTCTTAGAGGACAGTGTCGCCACATACAAAGGTTATAAGAGATAAAGTGCGAAGGATTAACTGGGCAGTATTACTTACTGAGGACCAATTTGCACTCCTACTTTAGCCTTCTTTTTGTTTTTACGATTCCGTTTTACCCCAGAAGTTGAAGAATGCAGAGGCTGTCCTAACACTGGAGGTACAAATACAATGGGAGGAGCAACTACCTCAGTGCTGGTTTCAAGTTTTGGCTTTTTGAATGGATGAAACGGTACATGTGTGGCATGTGTCTTGGCAGATTCAGCCAAGCTAGGAAAGCTGGCAGTAGTTTTACCAACTTGAGCAACTTTTCCTTTATTCAACAGGACACCAGGGTCCTCCCATGTGTTTACAGAGTTCACTGCACTGTGAATGCTGTTAGCATCCCTAATTTTGTTTACTGCTGCATAAAGCTTGGACTTCGATTTGATTATCTCAGACATCACTGTGGCGGATGCAGAATCTGCAGAGTCTGAATAGGCCAAGAAGTCAAACAATGTGCATAAGAAACACATTACCAGAAGAATTTATAATTTCAGACTAAAGTAAAGAAGTACCTAAAATTGAAAGAATGATGGCTCGTGCTGCCAATTGTTCAGCCTCTTTCTTGTTTCTACCTTTATCTCCAGTATAACTAACACCATTGAAAACTAATGTAGATACAAAAACTGGAATCAAGCCTCCTGGTTGAATTGTATTATACGCTGGTTTCTCTAGATGCATCTTAACAGCATACTCATTCAGGATGGACTTGCAAAAAGTAGTATCCTGAAAAAAAGAAAGAGGGAAAGCAATCAAACTGACATCATGAGCAATATACTAGATCATTCACAACAAAAAGAATTCAAATATAATGGACATCATTTGTTTATTCTTTCAACCAACAAAAGAAGGCCAGGTTACATCCATCACAACAACCATTAGATCAAACGTGTAGATGAGACATGCTTCGGCAATTTAAGCAAGGCAAAACTCTGCAAGCACTAATTAACACATTGACTTAGCAAGAAATATATGATGAAACCAAATGTGTATCAGCTCATGAATAAATTCAAGAGAATTCTCTTACTACACCATAAATATGAGTCATGCCATCATTATTGCTTTCTTCTAAGGATTTTCAAAAACCATGAAATATCCCAAAAAAGCTAATAATTTTACTCGACTAAACAATGTACATGAATAATCTACAGTACGTGACAAACTAAAATCCCCTACAGATTAAATCTATAAAAAAGCATGATCTGCTCATCTTCCAAGGTAAGTCAACTAACACAAGCACATTTAAAAGGATATCTGAAATGGTAAGCTCAATATCATTCATAAAAGGGTAAATAACAAAAAAGCCCCTTGTGGTAAACCTAATATACAGAAAAACCCCCTCGTAGTTTCAAAATGTACAAAACAACACCTCATGCTTTGAACCAAATTGTAAAGGTAATGGAATCCGTTAAAATTAACGGAAATGACTTATTGGAACCTAAAAAAAAAATTTTATACCTAATTTTTAACAAATATACCTATTCTACCTTTTAGCCCCCAATTCTCTCTCTCTAGAAAATGAAACAAATAATTTTGTTGAGCTGTCTTTTGCTTAGTTATATCAGGGTATTTTTGTCATTTCGTCCGTCCATGTTAAGTTTAACGGATTCCGTCACCTTTACAATTTAGTTCAAAACATGAGGTGTCGTTTTGTATGTTTTGAAATCACCAGAGGCTTTTCTGTATATTAAGTTTATCACAGGGGGCTTCTTTGTTGTTTACCCTTCATAAAAATCAAATGAATCAGGATTTGCTTCAATCATTAACTTAACAAATGTAGAACGTCCTGAATTTACTGCAAAAATATTTTTTGTTCCATCCCAAGAGGCCAACAGTTTAAAATAAATGGATAGAGCAAGATGGTTGGGCAGAGGAGCGGTAACAATCACATTAAAATAAGATCTTCTTAAGCAACGCAGAACTGGTGATGTCAAGTTTCCTTGAAACAAAATATGGAGCACATCGTATGCTAACAGAGGCCTTTAATCCTTAGGAAGCTGGCATATATCTTTTATAACAAACCAGGCCCCAGGCTCGTGAGACTACGAAATGTTGCATCCTATGCTTTTGACAGCTTGTGGTAATGGCCAGCTTGTACAGATTAGAGTTGCACTTTTTTAAGGTATCTATGACGAAAATAGACAAGACAACAGCTGGACTAGATCAAATTCTCTTATGTCACTATTAGAGCTTTAGTGGAAATTGATCAATCATTTTATACTTGTAACAGTTGCATGATAGTTCATGCAAGATGAGCAGGAAATAACTCATTGGCTAAGACATCATGCTTTAATCAATATTCCTAAACTAAATGATAGAGAAATAATGTACAAGGGATGCTAAAACACACCTCACGAATGATTGGACACCCATCATCCCTCATCTTTTGCTGAATATTTTCAAGAGCAATCTTAGCAGCTTCTTGTTCTGCACTCTTTCGAGTTGGATAATTTCCTTGAGATGTATAATACATTCCATCTACTAAAACTGTAGCTCTAAACCTTGGTGCATGTTGAACTCCTTCGTTAATAGTTGTATAAACAGGGAGCTGTAAGGAAGACTTTTGTGTGTATTCTTGCAGTCGGTTTTTATACATGAGCCGCTCTGCACCACCTACAATATTCAAAATAAAAAAATACACCATTATAAAGTTGCTCAAATAAGATCCATCATTAACTTATATTTTGCTTTAATACTTAATCGTGAAGGTAGTCTGGCATTAACCCATAAGCCAAGTTTTATCATAACCAAAATATTCAAATTAAATCTCGAGCATCAGAAAAGAAGGCTTAATTCAGCAAGATACACAACAGGTCAATCTCAAACTCAACTGATGGAAATAATGAATTAATTATTAAAGAATATCATACTTTGCATTAAACCATTGAGGAAAGCACGCTGAATTAATCAGGGGCAAGCATTGCATACAACTCTCCAACAAAAGTTAAAAATTATTTGGAAAATTCGGATAATCTTAACTTCACCCGCAAATGCTTCCTAGTAAGCTTGTCTTGCTTTCCTAATAAGCCTTGACTGAAGGTTAATTTCAACAAATTTTCGAAATCCAAGATCTTCATGTAGCATGGTCTAGCATTCTAAAGATTCAAAAAAAGCTTATAGCTCTTCAAGATAAGTACACATATTACAACATACGATACCTGGCAAAGAGAACAAAATTAATCAAATTTCCATAAGGAAACACTAATGGACATCAAGCTTCAATATTTTGAGGTTTCCCTCCAAGTGGACGATAAAGAAAAAACCCCACTTATCACTTAATATAGCCGACAAAAAATTTTTTTTAAAGGAACTGCTGTTTATCATTGCCGTTATGAAGGAGCCGAAATGCAAAACCTCCAACAAATCATCATTTTGCAGAGAAAAACCAGTCAAGGTCAGAAACAGTTCAGATCTTTTTTTCTTTCTTCCCTTTTCCCCAGCACCCTGACTGTTTTCAGGTTGCATTTTAATTTTACACTTCTGTTTGCCCCAAATAAACCATCTCAAGAACAAGGCTACATTATCCCACATGAACAAAAAAAAAAACCTAAAAAACCAAAAAAAAAAAAAAAAAATTACTGTTGGACGACTGAGCTGCGGGCTCAAGTGTGTTGTTTGCCGGCGGTAGTGGTAGCAGAATTGGTTGTGGTTGTTGGGGAGGAAGTTGAGAGGAAGGGTCAGCAACTGGAAGAGGGAGCTGTTCAGACATGGGTCCAGAGATGATAACAAGCAGCCAACAAGGTTCTGCTTTCCTCAATTCTTGAATTTATGGATGCAACTCTGCGAGTCCCAGTCCCATGCCACCGGGTGTCGAACTGAAGTATTTATTACCTATGTCATCTGATTAAACAATAGGCTATCGGGTGTGGTTACTGAGGACTCGATGTCATCCGATAATTGCCAAATAAAAACCAAGGGGCTATCGATTGTTGTTACTGAGGTCTTGATCTCATCTAATTTGCAGGCGTCTTGCGATTTAATTTTTTCCAACAGCCAACCCATTTTAGTACACGTCTCGCCTTAAAAAGATTTGTGGTGCAGACTATTTGGATTTTCCTTTCTCGCGGAAAAGGCCGAAATGGATTTTGGGGCAGGTGTTTTATGATTATTGAAGCAAGCTATGAAATATGCAGATTTACCTTCCTTGTCTTATGTATATCTCTTTACTCATGTAATTTCCCCCTGTGGCTTAGTAGGAAAGCGCAGGATGATTAAAGGGCACTTACCCTATAAATGTACATGTCCTTTGCACATTTTTATACCCATATATATATATTAATATTAATATAAACGATTATACCAAGTTTTGACTATTAGTATTAAGATACTAATAGTCAGACTCTCTCTCTTTTTTTTTTTTTTGGAAAGAAATAATCAGACTCTTGGAGGAGCATCTTTCATCAAGTTCTACTAATTACCTCAAAGGACAAAACGAAAAGGTAAATTATAGCTCCATTTGGATTAGCTATTTTTAAGAGTGTTTTTGAAATATTTTATTATAACAATGTATATGAAAAATTTTTATTATAGATGTTTTGGAGGTATTTTTGAGATATATTTTGAGGTATTTTAAAAGTTTAAAATTTTTTAAGGTATATTCTAAAAATTAACAATACTCCCACCATCACCACCACCCCCTCCCATCTCTTCCTCCTCTCTCTTCCTCCTTTATCTCTTTCCTCTCCTTCCTTTTTCTTTCCCTCCTCTCCTCCCTTCCCCTTTCACGCAACACCCCGCCCCTCTCCTCTCCTCCTCCTATCTGGTCTCGATGGGCGTGGTAGAAAAGGGGAAGGAGGAATAAGAGATGAGAGGAAATAGAGGGAAGGAGGGAGAGGAAATAGGAGGAATAAGGGGATGGTTGGTAGTGGTGATCTTTTAGAGAAAAAGATGGTGTAGATTTTTTTTGTATATTTGGAATTCTTTTTGATATATTGTATGAATGTTGTATTTTTTGAATTGTTTTGTTTATGTATTACTGTATCATTGTATATGAAAAAATTATTTATTCAAAAAATGGGGAATTCAAACTTGTTTACCCTTATGTAAGCATGTCAATGGGTCGGATCTTACACATATCCAACCTAAACCTAATATTTTTGGATACGGTTTGGATTTAATTTCTCAAATTCAGACCCTACCCAAATCCAGACCCTGTGAGAGAGTCGTGGGTTTAGGCAGGGTCTGGTTTTCTAGAATCCATATTCAAATCCAAATCCATACCAGATTTTACCCAGAGTCATGTATATTTAATTAAATAATATATATTAGTAAATTTATAAATAATATAATATTTTATGGCTATTGGATCGAATACAATAAGATTTTTTGGCATCAAAATTTGTATTTACTATTGATAATTAGGTGATTGATGAAACTCGTGCCAAATTGCTTCTAGATATGGTTGAAATATTAATGATTATTGATGATTGAATTGAATCAAAAAAATGAGTAAGTGCTTATAAATTTTCTTATTCTATTATTTATTTGCCATCGGTCCTTAGTCAAATGACTTTTATTTCATTCACTATTTTAGTGCTGGATTGTGAGACATTTACCAACATTGAGGTTTAAATAAGAAAAGATGTACAAAATTTTATTTCTTTAATAAGACTAAATATTTATATATGTTATGGTTGTTTTTCTTTTTTTAAAAATAATCTTTTAGTTGTCATTGTAATTGGTACAAACTTTTTCAAGAAAATAAAAAAAGATAAATGCAAACAAATGAAATATTGGATATGGATGCAATTGAATCTTTGAAAATATATAAAAGTAGTCAATAATAACTCTTTTTTTGAGTTCACAATATTGCATTCAACTTGTTGAATGTTAATTTTATTATTTGAAAACAAATATTGGATGGTATTTATATTATTTATGAACTCTATATATTTTAATTACATTTTTAATTTAGTATGTTCAGAAAATACCCATGGATACCCATTAGATACCCAAATCCATAAGGGTTTGGGTATGAACTTACTTTTTCAGACCTAAAAGGATCTGGATCTAGGTATAACTAAATTAAATAGGTTTGGATCTGGATCAAAGGAATCCAACTCAGACCCTACCCTTTGACATGCCTACCCTTATGTACTTTGTAGTTTAGCACATTTTTCACATAACCCTCCTCTAATGTCAAAAACTATACATAATTCCTTCGCAATTTGAGATAAAGTGTTAAAGTGATGAAAAGGGAATCAATTAAAACTAACGAAATCAATTAAAATGTCAAAAGTACCAAATTTGTAAAGTTGAAAATTATTTATTAACCATAGGGGGTTATGTATATATTTTAAAAATCAAAAGAAAATTATATGGTAAAATACTAAATTATAAGGAAATTATGTGATAAAACATAAAACTATAAGGGATTATAACGTAATGCATAATATATTTATATATTTTAGTCGTTTCAACCATTTTAATTTTAAACAATGGTAGTCTTGACATTTTTCATGTGTTTCGTTACAAAGGATAATTTTCACCACTTTAACACTTTAGTCTGAGACCCTATTTGATAATGCAATCTAACATTTAAATTTAATGTATTCAAATATTAATATATTCAGATGCTTTTGATAATAAAAAATTAAACAATTGAATTAATTAAGTGTCACTGAATTTTTCAGACAAAATTTGCTCCAAAAAATAAGTGATAATCTATTCACTTATCACTGAATGTGATGTGATATACGCTCAAATATATTTAATTTAATACTGAATAATTTAATGAATTCAAACTTCAAATTTCAGGTAACATACATTCTTTTACAAAAGTGTTTTCTTGTTGCCCGTGACATTCAGGTACCACTTCAACCACTCAGCTTGGCCTATCAGACTTCGCCGGCACAATATCCAACAAAAGTCATAACCAATACGAAAATTCAGTGCAAAACATTCGCGTCATCAAGAAAATTAGCAATGAAGTCCTCAATTTTTTTTTATCCTTTTAAAGAAACTGTTTGGCAAAGAGTCATATGCATCATTAGATTTCGAAACTGTTTTTCGTATTGGATTGAAAGAAGTTGTTATTAACAACTAGATTGGCTAATGGCAAGTATTCAATCACATTCATATTTTGATTCTAACATATTCTTCAGGCTAAGAGAAACAAAGTATTTCCATTAACTCAGTTTGGATCAATTAAAATCATGGTAACAATCAACTATTTCAATCCATAATAGCTTCATTGCAATTACCACTTTTTTGGTATTCAATCTTTAATGTAATAAAGATCAACAATGAGACCTTAAAACTTTATTATGTGAAATGGTATAAATGAAATTAAATATTGCTAAAAAATTTCTAATGGTTTGGAAAGCGTAGGGGGAAAAAAAAAGGAAAAAATATTTTCTTTGATGCACCTGGATGGGAAAATCCATTTTGGCTTCTTAATAAATCTTCAGTCAGTGACGGTGTCCCCGACAGCCACAAGTAGTCGGACTAGGCCAGAGGGTGCACTTACCACTTTTTTTTGTCGAACTGGGTCTCCAAATCCAATAGCTATAAACAGAACTGAAAAGGGGAGAGAGAGGGGATTTTCTTGAGGAAAAACGAATAAGTGGGAAACTGAAAAATAAAAGAGGTTTGCACCTGACTCTCCTCTCCCCAGCTCTACTCTACTCTACTCCAGTAGAAGAACGATTGGGAAGATATCCTTTGATGTCTTTTATCCTGTTCATTTATGATTCAGAATTACCACTATGATTTGGAGGAAACAGGGAATTTGTTGGTTGCTGGTCTTCGTGATGGCAATAAACTTGCAGAAGCAATCAAATATGCTGAGGATATGATTGAACGGGGGATCAAATTAAATTCTTTGACAGTGTCCAAGTTAAAGCAGAGCCTGTCAAAAACAGGAAAAACATTAGGTAGGTATATGTTTATTGTATCGTATTGTCGCCTTTTGCCTTGACTATATGCTAGGCGAGTGTTTGCAAAGAAAAGAATTACACTGTATAGGCTGATGAAGTAGTTTCTGGTTATCAATGTATATGCTCCTTTCTATTCATGGTTGTGCTCTTTCTATACCATGCGACTAGCTATATCGTTTAGTTTTTAATAGGATGCTGCGGTCAGCAAATGATGTTTAGAGCATAAATGTGGATGCACTTGTATAACTTATCAATCTCAATGTACTAAATAGTTTATCATAAGCAGCCAAGCAGAAGATCTCCTTAATATCCTTGAGTATTGAGCCCTGAGAGATGTCAGATCATAAGTCCAGCATGATGTAGTATGTATAGTTTGAGCACCCAAAGGTTTATATTCTCCATAAGATTTGCTTCTGCAAGTGCCTGCTTATCTGTATGAAAAGTTTGTTTAATTGTTCGTCTGGAAAGACTCTAGGAATGAATGGAATTTGCATCCAAAGACATCTCAAGATTCAGAAGATGTTAGTTGCAACTGTGAGACATCAAAAGCTAACCTTCTGCGCTATCTGGTTTATAACTCCTCCATGTCTTGTTCCTTTTCAACACGTTTTATGGGACACCAAAATTGTTGTCTAAATTTCCGATTTAAAAGCATACTCAGTTGTTGTGATCTTAGCTCTGCCTATCATGAAATTGATAAAGAGCTTTCTGAGCAAAAACTTTATTGCTTAATTTAGAAAACTTTTCCTACATATTCTGTTTCTTGTGATTGAATCAATAATGCGTTCATCCTAGTTTAGAATTGCTAGCTTGTAAATTCTTGTTTATGAGAGATTATGAAAAGACACATGTTGCCCCAACTTTATGTCGGTTAAGGGCTTGCATCACATCCAAGGAAGTTTAACAAGCTGAAATCTTAGCCAATCGTGTTCTTCTTTGTGACTCATACAGGATGCAGTGCAGAATGGCTCTTGATGAGTAAACGATTACAGGATCAAGAGCAAGAGGTTCTCTCGATAGAACTTGATGTGGCAGGCACGGTACTGGTTCTGGAATTTCAGCTGTTTCAGGGCAATCCAGAAGCTGTAGCTCAGTTACAAGATAACCAAGATTTCAAGGGGATGATGTGCTAGTACACAGCATTGTTCGAAGATTAATGAAATGTCATATCGGATGGTGCTCTGGTAAAGTTTCTGGTTTCCGGGCTTAATTAATTAATTGTCTATTACATTGACTGACTTGGTGCAAATTACATTGACTGATAGAGGGTGGAACTTTGGCCTGGTAATGAAGTCCAACACTAACCCTTATAAATGTCATCAAAATGGATAGATTTTATGGGACTTGATCACCTTTTCACTTATCTTTGCAGCAAGCCGACGACTCTGCATTGGAACTTTAAAAAATTATAGATTACTTCGGAAAAAACAATTAAACTTGCCAAAGCTCAATAATAGATTACGAACCATGAAGAAGGTGGAATATCTCAGTTTATTGAAGTGCCAAAGTTCAATAATATATTACGAGCCAACAAGAAGCTGGAATAGCTCAGTTGGTTAGAGCGTGTGGCTGTTAACCACAAGGTCGGAGGTTCAAGCCCTCCTTCTAGCGAAACTCCAATAATAGGTAACGAACCAGGAAGAAGCTCAAATATCTAAGGCTCCGTTTGGATTAGCTGTTTTTGGGTTTGTTTTTCAAAAACACCACTGTAGCATTTTGAATCTGAAAAACAAGTCCGTTTGGATTAGTTGTTTTTGGGTTGTTTTTCAAAAACTATATGAAAAACTTTTACTGTAGATTTTTTTAGATTATTTTTAGAGGTATTTTGGAAACATATTTTTGAGTATTTTTAGAATATTATAATTTTTATATTTTTATATAAATATACATTTATGCATTTATAATCCATTTATATTTACAAATGTATAGATGTATATTATTATAAATGAATAAATTATAAATGAATATTATATAAATGTATAAATTATAAATGTATAAATTTTATATTTTTATATAAATATGCATTTATGCATTTATAATACATTTATAGATATTTATAAATAAATATATTTATATATTCATATAAAAATATATAAATGTATTATATTATATATAATACATAATATAAATATATTTATAAATGTATAACTGTATATTATTATAAATGTATAAATGAATATTATAAATATATTATAAATTATAAGTGTATATTATTATAAATGTATAAATTAATATATTATAAATATATATTAATATTATGTAGAAATGTATTTATATAACTAATATAAATGTATATATGTATTGATATTATGTATAAATGTAAAATTAATATTATGTATATTAATATAAATGTATAAATGTATTAATATATATAATACATAATATAAATGTATATTTAAATGTATAAGTGTATATTATTAAAAATGTATAAATTATAAATGAATATTATATAAATGTATAAATTAATAAATTATAAATATATATTAATATTATGTAGAAATGTATTAATATAATTAATATAAATGTATACATGTATTAATATTATGTATAAATGTAAAATTAATATTATGTATATTAATATAAATGTATAAATGTATTATATTATATATTATACATAATATAAATGTATATTATAAATAAACATAAATATTTATATATTATGTATAAATGTATAATATATTATACATTATATTATATATAATTTATATAACATATAATATTTATGTAAATATATTATAAATATATAAAAATATATTATAAATAAAATAAAATATTTATAATATGTATTTATAAATATATAATATTAGAAATGTATAATATATATAATATACATTATTATTAATATAATTTATGTATAATATACATAATTGAAATATACATATTAATATATATTATAAAACAAAATTGAATAAATATATTTATAAATTTATATATAAATAAATGTATTTATATAAATATATAATATTTATTTCAATTGATATAATATATATAATATTATACATAATTGAAATAAATATATTTATATTAATATAATATATATATAATATACATAATTGAAATATACATATTAAAATATATTAAAATATAATTGAAATATACATATTAAAATACATAATTAAAATATACAAATTGAAATATACTTATTAAAATATACAAATTAAATATACATAATTGAAATATATTTGGAGTTGTTTTTGATATATTGTTTGGATATGGGTGTTTTTGAAGTTGTTTTTGAAATACACATTACTGTAGCATTTGGAATGTGAAAAACAGTTTTTCAAAAACAGGTGCAAAAACACTCAATCCAAACGCAGCCTCAGTTTGTTGGAGTGCCAAAGTTCAACAAGAAGCTGGAATAGCTCAGTTGGTTAGAGCGTGTGGCTGTTAACCACAAGGTCGGAGGTTCAAGCCCTCCTTCTAGCGAACTTTGCCTTTGCATTTTTTTGCCCTCCCTCAGAGAGCCAGGGGTACAAACTACAAAAGGAAAGAGACGTGAGCGGCAGGATTCGAACCTGCGCGGGCAGAGCCCACATGATTTCTAGTCATGCCCGATAACCACTCCGGCACGCCCACGTGTTGTTATCCTTCCTGGATTGTGATAAAAGGCATAATATCCTCAGATCACAAAATGGAGCCAACTTGGATCCTTTGGAGCTTTGCCAAGAATAGATCTGGTGGCCCATATCAATAAACAGGGGCCATAAAAGAACCGGTGGCCCAATTCGCTCAAGATCAAATTGCCATTATTCCTCGGCCTCACAAGTCACAACCACGTTGACTCCTTTTCCCGTTTCAACAAGATCTGCCGGCTTGTGCTATATAAACACGCACCAGGAAGCCGGAAGCAATCATACATGATTAATTTACACAAAATTATCACTTCCATACCCTATGGTTATTGACGTCCTATCATTTCGACCAAAAAAAAAAAAGTATAATTATTGACGAATAGTTTCCTTAATTTTATGCTTCTTGTCTGTATTACATACTCTAAAGATTTGCATGCTTTTGAGATAGATTTTTTTTTTTTTTGCTAAAATAGCAAAGGCAAACTGGAGTTGCTGTCTCCAAATATTTTTAGCTGAAGCCTGAATGCCTTTGTCCACGACAAATACTAGTCTAAATCATGGATTATGGGGACAAGAAATCTCAACCAGTACGAGTGCATGTGCTCCCTCGTTGCCCAAGTACTTCCTGTGCCTCTGTTGCATATGCATCTACTGTTTCATTACCAAAGTGTAAAAAATTAATTAATTAGTCCCTTGATTTGGTCGATATGGTGGAGTTGGTGTTATGTCTCTCTGCCAACCCAACTTCGAACCTCTTCTGGGACATCCGTCCATTACACAGGGTTTATCTAGTGCGTCTTACTCCTTCGTGTGATTGGTGGGCTATTGCACCGAACGGTGTTTACCTAGTTGTATGCTCCCGGATAGCGGTTGCGAATTCTCTTGTCAACAAAAAAAAATTTAATTAATTAATTAAATTGTATATCTGGTTGCATTGTCAGATTTCATTCTGATTAATTTTACCCTCACTTATTCTGCAAAAATGATTGGTAAATTTTTGAGGTCAAGGTGTCCACTGTGTACACTCTCTATACGTACGGTACCGTGGCCACTAATTTGGATGATGTCTGTCTGGATGAATGCTTTTTATGTGAAGATTATGATTAATTTTACTTTGCGCTTTTTAATTTATATTTTACATTCTAAACTTTTAATTTTAGACACATTGTATTATAAACTATAAATCAAACTAAGGAGCATATACACGAGTGCAAAAATTGCAAAATTAAATCAATCCGTCTACCCATATGCAATCGCTACACTCGCACATCACTCATACGTTCCTTAGTTCCAAGAGTTTTAGGATGTACAGTGTGATGCGCTTCAAATTGAAATTTAGGGTGCGAAATAAGAAACGGATACAAGTTAGAAGGTGCAAAGTAGAATTAGACCTTTAAATTGTCCGTAAAAATCTGCAGACTTAGTGCAATAACTATCAAGCTTTGGAAGATCATGTTTGACAATACAATGAGAATTGCGTTGGTAGATTAACAAATACAAACGCAACCACAAATTAGTATAACACCTTGCAGCCATGCATACATAAATAACGTGTAGTAGAGCAAGCACACCCGTTTACGAAAGCTTCATCATCATTTATGAGGGCTTCACCAACCAATAAATAGCCTAAATGGTTGTTTAGATTGTATTTTTCTGACTTTTTTTTAGAAAAATTACTGTAACAATTTAATATATATAAAATAAAAAAGTATTTAAAAAATATGTCTACGAATAACGTTGAAATCCAAACACACCTAAAACTCTCTAATCCCTCCTTTGTTTATAGAATACTCTTTACTTTAGCAGTGTGAGTGGTCGTATTGACTATGGCATCATGCAGATGCAGGACGTATTTTGTTTCAGAAGAAGTTTACGTCATGCCATGCGCCTCATGCGCGTGCACTTAAAAAATAGGGGAGTATTACTACAGGCGCTGAGTGGTTCATAAATTTTGGGCTCAGAATATTTTTTCTTTTTTTTTTCCATATAACTTCATACGTTATGGGGAGGGAAGGGTCCGAAGAGATTTTGGGATAACTCGGAAGGGACTGAACCACCACCGGATCAGACGGGTGCACTACGCACCTGCCTGAATTTTTTAAGCAATGCCACATTTAATTGTGACAGGGCTCAGAACATATTACCATCATATCTATCTCTTTTTTTCTTTTTGGTTAATGCAGATTTAACAAAGTTGAATTGTTGCTTCATTTTTGCTTATTTGTGCATTTAGCGTCTATATATAGTTGAATTCATCAAGTTTATAACAAATAAAATGTGAGAAGAGTCGACACAATTAATCAAGATTCCGGCAAAGGTGATCAAGAATTGCAAGTATACTAGTGGGTGCGTTTGGAAACAAAAAATTTTTTAAACCTGTTTCGAAGGTGAGTTTTTTAGATGTTTGTATAAAACTTTACTGTAGATCACTGTAGAAGTTGTAGAAAAACTTTTGTAAGATAACAAGTTTTTTTTCCTTTTCATTTTCTTTCTTTCATTTTCTTTTTTCTTTTTTTTTTCTCTCTTTCTTTTTTCTTTTCCTTCCTCCCTTCCCGCTTCTTCTCCCTCCCCCTTCCCTCCACTGTTCCCTCTCCCGAGACTTCCATGGCAGCAACTTTCTAGTCTGTCTTTTTTTTTTTTAGCTTTTTTTCTCTTCCATGGCAGCCACCCCTCCCTCTCCCCCCCGCCATCTCTCTTCTCCTTTCCCATTCCTTCCCCAGCTACCCTTTTTTTTTTTTTTGCTTTTTTCTCTACCCTCTCCCTCCCCCGCCACCCCTCCCTCTCACTTCCCCGCCATCCCTCTTCTCCATCTCCCCTTCCCCGCCACCCTCCCTCTCCCCCTTCGCGATGTGATCTGGTCGCGCCCTCCCTTCCCCGCTACCCGTCCCCTTCCCCTCTCCTCCCCTTTCCCCGCCACCCTCCCTCTCCCCCTTCGTGACGCGATCTGGTCGGGCCCCTCCCCTTCCCCTCTCCCCCTTTGCGATCTGGTCGCGCGACCAGATCGGTCAAAGGGGGAGGCAAAGGCGAAGAGGGGAGGGGGGAGGGAGAAAAAAAAGGAAAAAATTTTCAGAAGGACGCCAACAGATCGGTCAAAGGGGGAGGGGAGAGGAGGAGAGGGGGTGAGGGAGAGAGAGAAAAAAAAGAGGAAGGCCGGAATAGTGACCGGCGCCGGAAGCGGTGGTGGAGGTGGTGGCCGACGGCGGAGGATGTGGTGGGTTGGGTGAGGGAGGAAAAATAAGAAAAGTTGAAGAGAAAGTTTTTTTGTGTATTTTTTAAGTGTGTAGGTTAAAAACTTTGATAAGTTTTTTGGGATTCCTGTAGCAAAAGTTGTTAAAAAACTAGTATTATACAAACTTGGTAAAAAACCAAGCTTCCAAACAGGCCCATTATTTTGCTTTTACCATGCAGTATTGAACAAGTTTTTCAACTATATTTTAAATTCTTAACTATCTTTTTATATCGCACACATGAAATATCATGTCATAAAAGATGTTACACTAAGTATTCTAAATAATATTTCAGTCTATTACTCAAGGCACACTACTCTTTTATGGTTATGATTCGTCCCAAAACAGTAAAATGTGGAACGCAACGGCTACATGTAGTTTTTGTCAAAATTCAAAACTCAGAAGTAGCTTTGGAGAAACAGGCGACGGAGTATTATCAACTGGCGACTCCGAGAAGATGAAGCAGCTTGGGACCAAGATTGAATTAGCCATGGCCCATGTTTCACGAACCGGTCGTCACATGGCCCACATTCTTGATGACTTCACGCATCATGAGCAAAAAGAATATATTGACAATTTGCAATTGGATAATGAAAGAAATGCACATTTTTTGACAATTCGCGCGAATCACACCACTAACCATTAACCACGCCTGCAAATTCCCCATCTCATTTTCAGGCTTGTAAGTTAATTTTTTCTTTCTTCCTTCGTTTTTTTTTTGCACCATAATACTTCGAATGGTCCTAGATAAACTAAAAATGTTTTCGATGCGTTATCAGCCCAATAATCTATAACTATAAGATTGTTATCACCTGGTGGTTGAGGTTGTTGAAGATGGAGCCTTTGGTCCCTAGTTAGAACCTTGCTGCCAGCAAATTGTTGTGGAGGGTGGGGAATAGTCTGCGAGATCCACTCCCTGCGGGACACCCCTAAAAAAGAAAAAAAAGTGACTTTATTTTTTTTTCTCGGGAAATATGAAGTGTAGTTGTGTGTGTGATGCTCTCTTTATGATGTGATTGCATAACTATAAGATTGTTATTGTATAAACCTTCATGTTTAACTACTACTACATGTAAGCTCAGCGTTATCTCAATATATGATGTTTGGGGGTTCAGCTGGAATTTATCTCTGAGATGTGGTTATCGACCTCTTTCACAAAATGTAAGGTTTTGTTTGGAATATTGTTTTTTTATAGGAAAAATTTTAATCTTTTCACCAACACATTGTTTGATTTTACATACATTAAATCGTTACAATACATTTTATTTTATAGAAATTCCTAAACTAGCAATCCAAACAGGTTTTAATGGTTTTTTGCTTGCAAAGAATAGCTTACATTGTACCATCACTTGTTTTCCAACTACTAATGAAAGGGACAAAAAGGATCTTAATAATTTTTTGTTTGACTGTAAGGATCTTAATAATTAGAGGGGAGGGGGGGGCGCGGGGGTAAGGAGCCCTATCATTTAGTAATAAAAACAGTACTGTATAATTAAGATGCATGAGAACATAATAATTAGATTTCAAAAAGTAAATGTGACGTGGAAGCCTTGCACCTCCCCTCAGACATTGGCACAACTATTATGTCATTAGGTGACCAAGCACTCAATCGAAACAAAGATCAACACGTCTTTATTGTCCCCAGCCAAAAAAAAAAGGGAAACCAGACATTTCTTTTTTCTTTTCCTTTTTAATTCATCATTTCATTTTTTTTCAATAAATCAAAGCCACGATGATTGATAAATCAGTAAACTAAACACCAAGAGTAGGCGCATGTTGGCAACTGATGCATATCTCCCTCTTGTCAACGTTGCATGAGGATTTATTTTCTTCATTTGTCAATGTTGACCTTGTTTTCAACTTCAAAATTTTCTTATCTTTATTAGTAGTAAAACTGTGATCCATTTCCGTTTGCAGCAAGTAATTTCAACAAATATTTAATTGCCTTTCATTTCAATTTTTTTTCCCCTTTAAGAGCATCATAATATTATTGTTAGTAACATTTTTAATAACAAGGCAAATGGTGCTGATTCTTTACAAATTAAAATCTAAATGGAGCTCTCATCCTATTCTTAAAATTCACTAATTTGCCTTCAAGGATTTTTAATTGTTCTTTTTGTTTTGATGGCCTTTTGCAATAATTATTTACTCGAGTGCTGCTAACACCTTAGCAGTAATAGTTAATTAGCTCAATGGTTCTGGAACATACTTAAAAACAATTATTCGTGATTTATGGTCTTCTTTAATACGCATTAGTCACCTAATCATGACACGACAAGCCAACTAATGGTGGAAACTTTAATACTCCAAAATTATCCCCTCGTTCAATCATACGTGTCTCTAAACAAAACCATAATTTCGTACCGTACTCAAATAATTAATCATCCATAATCTTTGTAGGTCCCAATATTGAGTAGCAGCCATTTTTGTTTGTCTACACGTGGAAAAACCAGATTCAGAATGATTCGATTTTCCTCGAATTATCCTGACAAATTCAAGTAAACCTACCGTACCAAAAACCTTACCAACAAACTGGCCAGCTCTTTCCATGGCCCAAATAGCAACAATAGGCCTACAAAATTCGCCTTTTTCCAGAATCTATTGAACTAATTTCTTGATCCTCATCCTCCTTCAAATTGCCTAGCGGGACATGGTACGAATGTTTAGGGGTGTTATCGAGTCGAATTGAATTTGAATGACGTTGTACTTGAACTCGAACTCAATCACTGATAGTGGTACTCGAGTTAAAATTCGAACTAGTATAGAAATTTAACGTCACGAAAGAAAATCATGCTTAATGCATTGATCGACATGAATGCAATGCACCGTACGCATGAAAACCATTAGGGAGAGCACAAATAGACCACAAGCTTGTTTCTTATTGCGATGGATTTGATGCATTCAAGACGTGTGATTGTATTCTCTGCAAGAAATAATTGTAAAACTCCCTTCTTCTTCCCACAATACCAAAAATGGCGTTACGTGGATTATTTACGTCCAAACCATTAGCCAAAAGCTAGACATAATATGTTCTCTACATGCCAAAAACCTGGTCGTCTTGACTCTTGAGGGGCTCATTTGGCACGTTTTATGACCCCTTCAATTTGTTAATGCGTGAATCTCCACACTTGATTTGCGGTACACCAAAATTTGAAATGTTACCATTGGAAAAAAAAAAAAAAACTGTTGGGATAAAAACATCATTTTGTTTTGATTTTCTATTGTTCAATTTTGACTGCTGTTGTACTCGCCAATTAAAAAAAATAAAAGGTTAGTACGGAAAAAAAAAACAGAAATTTTAACTCTTTGCTCCATTAGTAGTCCGTCTAGAAAAATTTTACGTTGAAGTCCAAGACGCCAATCCTTTCAAGAGTCCCCACGAGTGAGACGGGAAGAAAATGACATGCATCAATTTAAAGCTATATTTGGACTGAAGCTGAAAATTTGAAATTCAATTGCCCAAACAATAAATTTTGCAACAAAAATCTGCCGATGTAGGAAACAAAAGCAGTTGTGAAACTAGCAGTTACTCCTCCCCGGGGCCCCCACCCACCAAATTAATTCGCTGTGGAAACCTGTGATTTGAGGTTGAATTTGCTCTAGCATTAAATCCTTGTTTTAACTTAATCCAAGCCAAATTACAAAGATTTGTGTACCTGATCTGTTGCCCTTTAGCTTTTCTCCAAGCATTGTGTTGATCTTGCTAAAACAATATATTTATTATTACACAAAAGATCAAGGAAAAAAAATAATGGAAATGTAGATCAGTGGATAATTAAAAGGCACAATGCTTCACGGAAGTTTTTGCTACTGCTACAGCCTACAAGATTAACCATAGAAGAGTTCCAATGTCAAGAATTTACATGAAGAGCGCAGCCAAATTTGAGTTTGAGTTTCTAACTAGGCAGGACAAAGTTTGATCATCTACCGAACAACTCCTCTGCACTATATTAACAATTAACAAAAGTCCAACTTGGAATTTCTACAATGCGCGCTCTTGGCAAAATGTAAAAGATTTGTACCAATTTAATTTGTCTCCAAGGAGAATGACAAATCTCACTCTGATCAGAGGATCAAATCCCTGCCAAATCCACAATCGACCTTTTGCCAAATTAATGAAAATAAAATCAAGCATCTTAAACAAACTAGTGACAAAGAGAGCCCAGCTTTGGATGTCAATGGCGGTCGTTTGAGGGATGCATAAGTACTGAAATGGATGGTCACCAAACTACAGGTGCCATCTTCGGTCTGATATTGAATCAAATAATCTGATGTTACCATATTCCAAGTAATTATTGTCAATTATCTCAACCCACATTGACACCCAATCCAAACTTCCCCCTTCCCGTCAAGATTAGTAATAATGACTACTATGAATATGACAATGATACGCATCTCTTTCTCTAGAAAAGGTAGGTAATAATTTGTTCACCCTTAACATTAATTCTTGGATTTAGATATAATCCCATTCTCCATGGTGGGTTAGTCCCATCTACTCATGTGCTCATTCCTCTGCCTCCCCTGTTTTAATATTTGCTATGCAACGTACCTCCCCCTCTTTCGTGGGTTCTGTTTGTCTTGTTAAGCATTAACACCGAGAATCTCTCCTCTCTCTCTTTGCTCCTACTAGCAGCTGCATTATTCGGTTGGACAATTCATTCATTCATTCATACATCTCTTGCTCTTTAGTATAATGCCATTAACTTTTGAGCCTATTGGGACCATCTCTCACCATCTCCCGTTACTAACATGATAAATTAAGGAATCCCCCTTTTTTTTAATGCTTAAATAGTATTAGTAAATCCAGTTGCCCAAGACAATTTGTTTTTGCATTTGTTGAGTTTTAATTCTCTCCTACCCTTGAAGCAAAGTTGCTTCAACTTTTTTCTACGTCCGTCACTCATCTCTCTCCACCTTTATTCTTTCTAACTTTTTGGTTTCTGGGTTTTTGTGCACTTTTTGAGATCCGCTCTCAAAATGGTGTTTTCAAGAAGTAATTGCACTAACTCTATAGTCCCTCTGCGCAACTCATTTTCATCAAAGACTTCAACTTTGGCCGCCCCTGATGATGATAAATATTGTGATTACTATGATGATGATGAGATAAAAATCAAATCTTTATTGTATAAGATGATCTGGGATTTTGGTTTGGGTTGCTTTATTCCACATCACCGGCGGCGAGGTTCCGGCAAGGATGAGGAGGAGAAAGATAAGGGTGGGAACAGTTTGGAGCATAATAAGGCTTGGTTGCTTGCAGAGTCTGGTGGCTGTGGGGCAGAGTTGAATAGTGCTGAGCCTCAGTCAGTGCACTCCTCTTTCAGGTTCAGTTTTTGTTCTCAAGTTGAGCTTGAATCAATGAATGTGATGAACAAGTCTTCTTCTGCTACTGTTTTGATGGTGAATTTGGATAATGGGGTGATTGATTCCAAGTCTAGAGAGTTAAAGTGGAAGAGAATTGAGTCCCTTGAAAGGAGCATTTCTCCTGTGGCACATTATTTGATTAGGTTCAGCTATGCCGAAATCGTTTATGCAACTTGCAATTTTTCTACAGGTACTTAAAAGTGGTGAACTTTTAATCGAATGCCTTTTGTCAGTTTTTGTTTTGATTGATGTGCTTGTGATTTTGACTGATCTTGTTGCGTTTGTTTTTTGTTTAGGTAGAGTTTTGGGTAGAGGTGCATTGAGCTGTGTTTTTAGAGGAAGAGTTGGACTTTTGAGGACTGCTGTGGCAATTAAGCGGTTGGATAAGGAAGACAAGGAATCTTCAAAGGCATTTTGCAGGGAATTGATGATTGCTAGTTCTCTCCACAACCCTTACATTGTTCCTCTTGTGGGTTTTTGCATTGATCCTGAGGAGGGTCTGTTTTTGGTCTACAAATATGTGTCTGGAGGAAGCTTGGAGCGATATTTACATGGTATGATTTCTTGTCCTTTTATCTCAAACGCGGGCTCAATTTATGGTGAAGTTTCTTGTCTGATTTGGAGAAATTTGTTTGCAGAAAAGAAAAGGGGAGTGAGGGGTGGTCCGGCACTTCCATGGTCTGCTAGATACAGGGTTGCTGTTGGTATTGCAGAGGCAATTAGTTATTTACATAATGGGACAGAAAGATGTATTGTTCATAGGGACATCAAGCCCTCAAACATCCTTCTTACTTCCAGGAAGACACCAAAGGTAGGAACTAGGAAGAAATTTCATTTTGCTGATCTTTGGTCACCTTCCAACTGTAACTTTTTTTTTTTTTTTTATAAATTGTCTGTTTAGCCATTTAGTTGGACCTAATGGGTTTTATTACTATTTCTATTCAATAATGCTGTGCTATTCTAATCCTCTACTGTGATGTATGCAGTTGTGTGACTTTGGATTAGCTACGTGGACTCCTGCACCCTCCTTGCCCTTCCTCTGCAAGACTGTGAAAGGAACATTCGGGTATGAATTATATCAGAAAAACTGATAAGTAAGTGTTGACAAATAGGAATATGTGACTCGGACTGACTTTTTTCATGGACGGACTAATGACAGATATTTAGCACCCGAGTATTTTCAGCACGGCAAGGTCTCTGATAAGACCGATGTATATGCCTTTGGGGTTGTCCTTTTGGAACTCATCACCGGCAGGAAACCTATCGAGGCAAAAAGAGGACCCGGAGAAGAAAATTTGGTTTTATGGGTAGGCCATCAATTCATTTACCACCTAATCTGCTACACAGCCTGCTATTCTCTTTGTCTAATAATTATAGATGCACTGAAGATAGCACATATTTCACCACATTTTTAAGTAGATTGTTGATGGTGCACCATAATGTCTGGTTCGGTCAATCAATCATTTTCTGGGGATATGATCGCAAGTATTCTTGCTAATGGTTAGATTTACATCACAAATGCCTAGTCTTGTTCGTTTCTTCCCTAGGTTCGAATGGATGTGTTTATTGTGCTGATAAACAGCATTCTTGCATCTTAGCAGTTTCGGTCACGAGATTCTTTGAAAACAACTCCAAATCATATTCTTATCTACATCTACAGTGATTGCTCATGGCGACAAACATAATATGATATCATAATAGTTTGCCTTGATTTTAATCTTTCAAACTAAGTGAAACCTTGCTAAATAGGTAATTGGTCCCTCTGTAATAACTATTGGGTATTGTCAAGATTGGATCAGCATGTCTGTTGGGCGTGTATGCCAAGGAATGTTAGGTGCAAGGTCAACAAACGCAGTGAATTTGGACGAGGGGAGAAAGCAAATAAGTTTCAACTCTTTGTTGTTCCTATTTTCTTAGATATTTTTCGCCCCTATTTCTTATTCAAGTAGAAATGGAAAACTGAAGATTCCCTTTCGCCCTTCTTCCAGGCAAAACCATTAGTGCAACAAGGGCCCCTAGAAAAGTTGCTGGATCCACGACTCAAGTTCACTCACAAGTACTCGAATCGGATATCCCAGATGGTTCAAGCAGCGAATGCGTGTGTAAACAGCGAAGAATCCCGCAGGCCCAGCATTGATGAGATTGTTGCAATATTAAGAGGAGCAAAGTCCAATAGCTTAAACAGAAAGAAAGCTACTTCGGCGGCTAACAATTTTGTCGGTGACTGTTACTCTCAATTGCAGCAGACAAAAAGTGAAATGAAGAGTCATTTAGCTTTAGCTATGCTTGGAGTTTCAGAGTTTGAGGAAGATGATCATCTGTACTGCAGGTGATATGCAGCGCAGCAGTGATAACATCTAGTATAGGATTTGATTTGATGGATTGCTTAAAGAGACTTTTTAGGCTAGAACTGATTAGTTATCTTAACATTGTGTATAGAAATGGCACCGTCTGATGAGCTATGAGTGTCAGTGTGTCTGTGTATATATATTGCTTTCAAAGGGATAGATGATGTTTCTTTGCACGCGTAGACTGCAACTTTTGTGTGAGACCGGAGACCTAGCTTTTGCAAGGTGCTCATGCCTGGTCTGTTCTATGCAACAAGGTCATTCAATTTTAAAAGGGGGTAATTTCATAAATCTCCCCTAAGGTTTCTAACAATTGCAGTCACTTCCCTTAAAGTTTGAAAAATTACATTTACCGCCCTTGGTGTTATGAAAAGACTATAACAGCTTGACGACTCTACCAATCTTAAGTGAAAAGTAGGCATAAAGATAAAAGAAAACTGTATTTTGCAAATATTATTTTATTCAAAAATTCTAACATCATCTTACCTAATACATTATATTCAATTCTTGGGTCATTTAAATGGACTTCTTGCTTAGATTTATAAATAACCTATTAGTACGAATGCATTTGTTAAAAATAATTTCTTCTCAACTTACTTAGCAAAGGTTAAAAAGGTTCAGACATTTAAAAATGATGATGCCTTGAAAAATGACTTTAATTTTTCTGCAAAGAACTAAATTAAATTTCTTACTTACCTCAAGAGCGGTGACTGCAATCATTACAAACCTCATGAGAGGTTTATGAAATTATCCCTTGAAAAAGAAATGCCCTAATTTCCGGGACATGCTTTGATCATAGGGATGATAGGAGTCGAATCTACTCAAACTTTCTTTGGCATAAAAAAAGAAAAAGAACAGCCCTAATTTCCTTTTACTTTTCATTCTCTTAGTAGGACACCAGCAATGCGAGTCCTTCCCTTGGATCTATAAATTGTTCTGAACCGTCAACATCGCGGGCATACTTAGAGATGTCAACAGCTTAACAACATTTGGTTTTCTATACCACCTAACAAGGCTGAATTAATGTTTACTGATATTAACTTGTTCGCCTAATCCGCTCAAATTCCATCTCTTAAGTTCTGCATTTTCGCAATAGTCGCCTAAGCTCCAGCTGCATGGTCAGAGCACGTTGATCAATCAATTTCAGGTTTTGGTATGTTGAGAGGAGAGACAATTAACAATTAGAATGGTAGTTACAAAGGCCAAAATATGGTCAACTGCCCAGCAATTGGTTTACCATTTAAGAAAGACTTCCACATGGGAAAGAAACAGATTTCACAAAATATATTATGCCAAGTTGCTAACCACGTGGTTTGAATTAATATATGCAACTGGGATCGCAGCTCGCAAGCTGCCCCATATTCTTTTAGTTCTTGCTCTGAAAAACTTGGCAAAACTGATAGTTATGAATTTTGTATTGAGCAGGTAGTTACATATATAGATGACACAAAATTCACGTTACAGCTTAACTACTGGGAAATGCACTTGTAAATACCAAGTCTATGACATGGACGAATTGAGCCAAGTCAGAAAACTATGAAGAGAAAAAAATTTACTGAAATCTGCATGAGATGGCAGAACGAAAAAGAAGAAGGGAGACTAGAATATCTTGGCAACATCTTTGATTAAACCCCTATTGGCCAACGCGAAACTTGTGAACTCCTCTTTGGAAATGAAGCCATCGCCATCAGTATCAATTTCATCCATCATACGCTTGACTTCGTCTCCTGTGACACAGCCCAGAGCCTTCAGGGCATCCCCAAGCTCCGCCGCAGAAATTTGTCCATCACCATTAGCATCAAAACGCTTGAAAATTTTCTCTCGGTCAGCCTGGTCCTGTGCATCATCAGCCATTTTGGTTGCGAGGGTGATTAGATTAGAATGACAAGTTGTTTGGCATCTAGAAAAATACCAGAATGCGGACATTTATAGAGTGGATATTGTACGGGAAGGATATGGCCATCCTTGTCTTTCGGGTTAGTATCGGTTTGGGAAGAAGCTTTCCAATCGGCTTCACCACTAAAAGCGCTCTGTTTCAGCGGTCTTACCGAAAATTTTTCTTCAGCTCTCGGGGAGACGGGATTTGCTGCCTCAAATTTGTTATTAACATAATTTTTTTGGTTTTGCTGCTGCTTCTTGACACGGAAGAGTACAATTCGTATGCGATGTGTCATCTACAGAAATGATATTGTTGAATTAGAATAATAAACTTTAATTTGTAGACGTTTACGGAAAATCTCTATAAATTTATACTCGATAAATTTACAGAAAAATCTTTATAAACTTCAATTGTAGACATTTAAATAATAGAAATGATATTGTTGAATTATAATAATAAAAATTAATTGTCAGCATTTACAAAAAAAAAATCCCTATAAATTTATACTCGATAAATTTGCAGAAAAATCTTTGTAAACTTGAATTGTAGACATTTAAATAATACTTTTCTCAATCCCAATTTGGGCTAATGAGCTAAATTAATAATTTTATTAAACTAGTAAGATAATAATTTTTTTGAAAGCCTTACATAACCTTTGATCCCATTCATATCATAAATTAATAATTCGCTAAAATTACATATCATATCTTAATATGAGCCTATTGTTATTTATTTTTTTTGAAACCCATTATTAGAATTATTTATAGTGTATGTGATGTGATGCTCTTTACTATACTCGCATAATAATTTAGCATGATTTAGTATTTGATGGATTTATGTGGTTTAGCATTTGATCAGTCATAGTTGATTTATGAACACTTTCGATACAGAAACCATAGTGAGATATGTAAGAAGGTTTTGTGTTTGCTTATTATAAGAAAACGTTTTTATCATTTATATATGTAATATTGTTAATTTGATTCATTGTATGCATTTAATGAAATAAATGTAGGCATCCATCATTTTGTATTTCTAAATCTTTTTTAACCTGACCTCAAAAAAAATGACATCAATTACGTGTCAGTTAAATTATATTGAAAACATTAATAGAGTTAAATTATACTTGCAAATCAAGTAGATAAAGATTATTTGTATTTCTTAAACTTTTTGCCTCCTTTTATTAATAATAGAATAATTCATATTTTTGTAAAATAAAATAAAACTTTAGTTAATTAAATAAATGTTTCTTTGAATTGTAAGTACCAATTTGTATGGTCCTAACCTTATTAATTTATAGAGGTTTTATTGGACTTCTAATGCCTACTTGGCTACGTCTTCGACAATTTTTGAAGTTCTGAAGATTTGTGCTGAAAGCGTATAAAAGCTCTTTATCTTTTGTCCATCTCAGGCTGGGGTCAAACAACGGGTTGACTTTTCCTGTTCTTGGTTAAAATTGAAGAAATCTTTTAATGAAGCTAATGCCACTTTTCACTTCCCATGACACAGCCCTGTGTAGTCAATCAGAACCAAGTACAAGTAAAATGTCAAGACTCAAAAAGATCAAAGGTATAACAGTCCATTCTCAAATGTTGTAACTGATATAACACTACTCAAGAGTTCAACTGAGAATAATATTCAGCAAGAACATGGAACCTTTTATTGCCAATCAAGACTTGTAATAAGACTAATACACCAGGCCCTGTTATTGTCGAAACCTGCCAAACTGGCAGCAATACATTGTACAAAATTTTCTATCAAATTGGAGCTGATCTGAACCTCCACTTCCATAACTACTAGATAGAAAAAACAGAGTTCATCTATACTTGAGAATTCTGGCCTACCTGGACTCAACAAATGTGCTCGTTCACAATTATGTGTGTGAAAGCAAATGGTGATGAGCCCTTACAAAAAGACAAAGACTGCTGAATGTGGTTAAACAGTTGCAGATAACATTAAATGACCAGCTACACTACAGCTTTAAGGAGGACATCCAGCACAGCTTCTCTGCTTGGCAAAGCAGGGATTGCACCTCTCTCTGTGACAGTCAAGGCACCACATGCATTAGCAAACCTGAGAGCATCTCTAAGTCGGGCCTCATCCTGTAAAAGGTTTCATAGTTTATCATCGCTTTCCAAAGCAGATAGAGATAAGGTAATTGAAGTATATATAAGAGATAAAGATACAAGATCATCTGAATCAGAACTGCTGTCAAATCAAGGTCAAGCATCGAGCTCTAGAAATGCTTAATTTCAATTGAAATTTATGAGAGAAACAACAAAAACAGCTTAAAGAATTTAGGTCCTCAACCATTATTTCCACCCTATAAAAGATGAAATCCCCTTATGTATGGGACAAGGCTAAAACCAAACAGACTTGGGATTTTGTAACTTTTTTCCTCAAAATTGCAGCTTTGTTCACTTCAAAAAGACGTTTTCAAGCCTTCTTAACTGTTGACATTTAACATCAATTTAATTATCATTTAAGGTATGTCATCAAGAAAAATGTTGAAGCGAGAAAAGATGGAAACTGAAAATCATAGACAATGTAAAGAAAAACAATTTTAAGACTATCAGCAGGAGAAGTGCCGTTCCTGAAAGATAATACCTCAAGCAGTGATATGTCAGTTGCTAGTTGTGATAAAGTTCCAGCCACAAAGGCATCTCCAGCACCTGTTGTGTCCACAGCTTCCACTTTCAAACCTTTAACTCTTCCATTGAACTCCTGTAGAAGTCAATCACCAAGAAGTGTTTGATTTACACCTATTCTTTAACAATAAACAATATCATGACTTGTAAGCCAACATTGGCATCGAAATTCAGAAAATTCTGAACATTTTTTTAACATGCACTTTTTGTGTTAGCAGCTTCTAAATTTGTAGTTCAAAGAAGAAACCATATCCTCAAATATGTAATAGCTATGCATCAAGTGCCCCTGATAACATTTAGGAAGAATAAAAGCATCCACAGGATAATGGTCTATGAAACATCATACAAAGAAAACACAAAGGATTTTATTGTCCTGTGAAATAGACATTTATGGTTCAAATCTTGAACTACAATCTAAAAAGTTCAGCAAGTTTAAGATCTTTAACTCCTGGAGTCTAGCGGTTTTAAGAATTTGAGAATAATAAATGATACTCCACAAATGCCTAATATTTTTCTTTTAAACTAGCATAGAATGTTTTTCAGACCTACTACATGCGCAGCTGGAAACACAGAAACAAGTAGGGAGGGATTGAAAAATTTACAAGCTTACCTTAGTGTAATATCTGCATCCTTCTGAGCCTTCAGTGACAAGGAGTAACTTGAGGTCAGGATGATACAATTTACGAACTACAGAATCATCATATGGATCTTCCCCTTGGGTCAGAAATGAAATCTCATTCTCATTTATCTGGTGATCAATGTCAACCCAAAAATGAAATAGATATCGACATTTTGAAATTGCAAAAAGACTGTTGTTTCAGCATGTACACCAACAGATAACACAGACTCTTGAAGATAATAAAATTAGAAGGAGGTATACCTTAATCACATCAGCAGTCTCCCATATGCTTAAGATCCCTTCTCTTGCACTTTCTGCAGATGGCCACAGTGGTAGCCTTAGATTTGGGTCATAAGACAAAATTGCCCCAGCATCCTTTGCAGCTTTTGCAGCTGCAAGGTGCGCTGATCTGCATGGTTCTGTAATCAAGCTTATAGAACCATAATGAAATATTTTTGCCTGTCATAGATAACAAGCAATGTCATGATTTAAGTTACCTATCAAAATAAATATCGGTAAATCAAAGCTGTAGGAGGTAACTATTTTCCAGAAACTGCAAATGCTACAACAAAAAGGGCTGCAAGCCTGCAAAAGACTTAAATAAGAAAGGATCTCTACAATCATGACATGGCAGAAACTATACAGTAACAGATGCAAAAGCGTGAAAATAGAGATGATGGACTAGCTAAACTTTTGGTGCTACTTACTTTTAAAAGTCAACAAACCACCAAGCCTTAGGTCATAATCATAAGTCAGATACTACATACACCAGTATCATGTATTGTGGAGATCATCTTTTTGGCCATAATTAGTTTGCTTCAACATCTCTACATAGATAGTAATGTATACCTTCCTAATTAAGTCAAGATCGAGCTCAGTCTCTTGAAGCAGCATATCAGCACTAGGATTGCGGTAAAACATGAATTCACGCTCCCCATCCTTTCTTAGGGTTACAAATGCCAAAGCAGTTCGAGCACCAGGATCAAAGCGCATCCCTTCATTATTGACATTGTTCTCCTTCAAAATATCAGCAAGCATGTATCCAAATTCATCTTCCCCAACCTGTGGATGGGTCATTAAAACATTGACCAGAAAAACAGAATTTTTCATGAGAACATGTAAATTTTTTGGAAGATTCCTTCAATACGTCAGTAGTAACATTATAAGTTCATAATTTTGAAGGTATATGATAATCAACAACGACTAACAGAGTACAGAGATGTCACACCTTCCCAATGAAAGCTGATGAACCACCAAGGCGAGCAATGCCAACAGCAACATTAGCAGGTGCACCACCAGGAGCCTTTTTGAATGCAGGTGCTTCAGCTAATGAGAGACCACTTGCAGTCGGGACAAAATCAATTAACAATTCCCCAAAGCAAACCACAAGGGACGACTCATCCTTTTCGGGTGCTCCATTATCAATTGGCAATGCTTTACCTAATGGAGTTGCAACTTAGGGGATTCAAAAAATAAGAACTACTAATTCTATATTCAATAGCATTAACCAAAGTTAGTTAAAAATAACTACTCAATCCAAGAAGGGCATTCGAACGGTTGATCTGATTAATTAAAAGACTAGATGATTCTAGTTCCTAGTAAATGACTATATATTGTCCCAATTAGTTTAAAAATTGGACATTGTAAAGGCAATGAGAAGAGGTTTAATCATCACACAACTTGTTTCTACTACCAACCTAAACCACCGGCTAAATGCTGAATCCAAGTTATCAACAGCTACGTAAGGTATTATTATTGATTAATCAATCTCTCCCTATTTAATCAGGTGTAGCAGCATGCAGGGCACCACACTAGAACTGTGATTCACATAATTCATGTGACTTTTTCTTAGTTTTGCCCTATTGATTGCCTTCCATAACGATAGTATCAAAGCACAAGTCTAGTGAAGGTGTTCTGCAAAATATGGAGAGCAAAATCGAGGAGGAAAAAAAACACTTAATTGAGTTGATCCTGCATAGCAAATTAAGTAATCGATTCCAGTGGGGAAAACAAAGCAATACCTTGAAGCTTAAATCGCGGAAGGGCAACCGGTGATGGTGAAGAAAAACCTGAAGCCTTAACAGTAAATGGGCGGAAAAATGAGGGAGCAGAGAGCTGCCGAAAGGCCCCAGAAGTTTGAGGATTGCAAGAAATGTTGTTGAAGCATAGAGCAGCAGAATGAAGAGCCATATATTCAAATAACGGAGAAAAGAAAAGAGGGCGCAAGGCAAAATTTTGAGTTGATCTCAAGAACTTGAGCTGAGCTGCAACAAATTAAATTACTGTAAGCGTTAAAATTGATGGCCCCTGAGGGAATATGGTGGTTTAGGCTTTGGATTAATCGATGTGAAATTGTTGTAAATTAAATACTAGCTAATAGGATAATTGTTTTGAATCTCGGAGCTGTCGGATTGAGTAGGTGCAATTTGGAGCTAGTTTTCTGAACATAAGAAGAGTGACAGAGGAGTGAATAATGAGGGAGGGAAGATCGGAGAAAGCGAAGATCGCTTAGGAGTTAGGAGTTAGTACCAATACTTTTTTTTTTTTTGTTCGAAACGATGATAAGTTGGAAGGAGTTAGGACTAATACGACGGTCTACTAGCTGTTATTCAATTTAACCGTTAACATAGAAAGTGGCAACAGGTTTTGGTTGTCTGTCCGATTGCCAAGTGGCTGCTATGGTGGGGCCTTTTCCAATGGACAACCAGTCAGCTCTAAGTCCTTCTGCGCCCTGTAATGCCTCCATCTGCCCGGCGGTCCCCACCACCCATCCCCTCCTCCTCCCTCGGGCCCAATAACCAACGTAAGACAATGAACTATATAGGTTAAAATAAAATTAGGAATAGGAGCGAAAGCGGGGGTAGACGGTGATAATAGATAAAAAAAAAAATTGTATAAAGTCAAATACGTCAAAGGCAAACTTAATGTACTCTAAGCCGTAGATCGTGTGAAGCATGAAACATTTTTTTTGAACAAACTATTTCTTTATTTGAAAGTCCTTATTTTGGGTTTTATGTCTAAATTTTAGATTTTTTTAGTAGTAAAAAATTGTTAATGTCTAAAACTACCGTAAAGTAACTTTAGCTGATCACCTTACTCTAATAGCTTCTTATAAGCATTTTTTTGCAAAATCTATAGTAAATGAGAATAAGCTCACAATAGCAAATTGTTTCTTTTGTTAATATAAAAAAGTTTATGGTGTAGTTAAAATTTGATTAATAGCTAAAATATCACATATTTTCAAATTATAACATGATGTTGTCCCCATATCCAATTTAATTAATTACAACGTGAGATTCCTATTTAAGCCCTAACCCCTATTTCAGACCAAATTAGCTTGATATGTAACCAGCATCTTCCCTGTAAGGGTTCGACTCAATTCAAACAGAATTAATCATAAACTGTACTACGAATGTATCCTAAAAAAAAAAAAACAACCATCACCGACATTTCTTCTAGCGGGTCACACTGAAAGTAGGATCCCAGATTGAGATCTTTACAAAGGAGACTTAGAGTTAGCCCAAGTCCAATTCTTCAGGTTTGGTCCACCATTGGTGATAGGCCGAAGCCTGAAGGTCACCTCTTTACTGTCTATTCTATCACGCCTCTAATACAAGCCTGGTTCTAAACTTCTGATAAGCCCAACCTCCAGCTCCCGTTTCTTCTCCGGTACCGGTCATCTTCCAATCGTCGTCCCGCAGGTCCATAGCGTGGAACCAATCTTCTCCAGCTCCTTCACGTATAACCAAAGCAGTTGGATATTTAATATATATATATACAAGCTAAGGCACTTAAAAAAAAAAAAAGAAGAAAAAATTGGCCTTAAGATTATGTTGATCGATTTATCCTGTCAAAGGTAACAATAAGACAATGAAGATTGCTACGTTGCGGGGTAATACTGGTGGATTTCTCCCTGGGCTTTCTACCGCTCCAGAATTCCTAAATTCCTAGCTCTGACGATGTGAGTTTGAACTTTTATTCTACTTCATGTTTGACGAATTACTACCTCTTTATTTTCATTGAAAGTTAGAGATTTTCTTGTTAAATGCATTGGAATTTAATGGGTTTCAAAAGGAAACAATACAACTGGTAAAGCCTGCAAAGGGAACTACCACTCTGGCTTTCATGTTCAGGTGCTAGCATGGGTAGATATCTGTCTATGTATGCTTGTACTAGTATTTCCATGCTGAGTTATGATCGTAATTATGATTGATTTGTGCACATTAAATGTTACCTTTTCAAATATTAGAGAAAGGTTTATGTTTTTTTCTCTGTTCCGTTATGTCTGTATTGTATGAATGGGAATTAAGCAATTGTTGAATAATGCTTCCAAATAGCCACGCACCAGTCTTTTTTTTTTTTTTTTCGGGCAATGATAACAATTATAATTGTATAACCTATTTTATCCTAATTTACAGAGGAGGAGGAGTTTAAGGAGGCATGTGTGTTAGGAACTAGTAGATATGTAGATCTGATTAGATCAAGAGGATGTTATAGCATCACCCTTGAATTTTTTTTTGCTGCAGGTGGAATTTGAACCGCCACCCACATTCCAAGAAGGGACTTGAGTCCCTCCCTAATGGCCATTGAGCCAAGCCAGTAGTTGCCACGCACCAGTCATTGATCATTTTTTTTTTCTAATTTTTCTCCCCCCGCCGGTGTTGGTTAGGGGTGGTTGGCCAGCGGCATCAATGCAGATGCAGTAAATGAATTTGTTGCGTTGAATTAACGTTACAAGTTATTGATTAGTCTACCTGATGCCAATGTGCAACTGTACGTCTTCAATGCAGATGCGACTTAATATTGCTACTTGTTTGAGATGACATCCAGTTGATTTTTGTTTTAAAACCAGAATTTTGTGAACTTTCATACGTTAGTAGTCTTGAGTTTTATGCTTACTGTGTTTCTCCATGTAGTATCTCGGCTGACCCAATGTTTGTAGTAGTTACTTATAGAATTACTACATACCCTTAGTGTTCTGTAAACATTCAATGTTCTAGAAATTTGGCTCCTTCGGCTGTTGTTGGCGGCTTAACTAAAGGAAAAAGAGATCCCACCCCAGAAATGGTTGGGGATGGGGTGCGAAGGAAGAAACGGGGAAATATGAAGTATGTATGTTTTGGGGCCAAACTTGTGTCCTGAGACCATATTAGCATGGTTATAAACTCCAACTTGAAGGTCTCTTATCATCCGGTCACATGCATGTTTACCATATATCTATTTGAAGTAGCTGTTTCTGCCTAACGTGACTCGTGCTGTTTCTGCCTTGTTTACCCTGCTAAAATCAGACGATAGTTACGCAGCATCAATTTCTGTCGAACAGCTTGCATTGGTCTTCGCGTTGTTTTTCTCAAGTCAACTCATACCGTAGCTGTGTAGTTGCTCATTTTATTTCTACAACTTGTTAATTGGCATATCCACTTGCCTATACCACAAAAGAGAGGCTGAGATAAGAATCAGATTACTTTACCGAAATCAAAGACGTTCGATGACATGATTCTTAATGTTGTATTTTAATTATCCTGTCTCTTATGGTTACTGAATCACGAAATACATCTCAGTGACATACTGGTTTAGACCATCACAATCTGTCGGGAAAATCATTGAAATCAATCCATACATGGTTGACACTATGGCTGGAGGTGATGCTGACTGCCAGTTGTGGCACAGGAACCTGGGAATTAAGGTGCTCCCCGGTTTGTACTAGTTTGACTTTCGTTCTTGTATTGTCATGGACAATCTAGCCGTTGGAAGATCATTGACTAGACTTGCAAATTTCAGTGCCTGTCTGCATGAGCCTGCAAATAGGAGAACGATATCTGTCGCCGGGGCATTGAAGTTGCTAGCCAGTTGTATTCCTGCCATGGCAAGGGATCGTCTGTTGGAACAATGATCGCTGGACGGTACACAAAGGCACTGTCATAAGGACTCTTTGCATAGTTTTATCCTGAATTCTACGTCTTATTGTAAGTAATTGGTCGTTCCTTGCAAGGTCCAGGCCTATACTGTGTGGACAGTGAAGGTGGATGGCTAATAGGAACTATATTTTCAGTTGGATCGGGATCACCATGTGCTTACGGTGTTTTGGATGGTGGGTCTGTTCTGCTCCAATCATCCTAATTCCTCTAGCATTGTTGGATTAGCTGACCATTCATTAGTGATTGCAATGTGAAAAGAGCAGTACTGTCTTATTGTGTTTTGTTCCAAGGAATTTTGTGCCTGTTTGGATGAATGCTTCAATCTCTGCTGTTAATTTGTTGTACCCTCTTTGCATTCTCATGCATGCTTCTCTGTGATCACATTTCAGGTACCGGTTTGATATGTCTCTTGAAGCAGCAGCTGGGCTGGCCAGACCCGCCGTTTACCATGCCACATTCAGAGATGGCGCCGGTGGTGATGGTGTCGGTGGTATGTTTGTATCTTCGCTCCATTTTTCTGCTTGTTAGTTGGTCTGGTTTGAGAACAGGGTTTCTGCTCTCGTTGGTTTATTGTGTAGGACCTAATGAATGGAAGAAGCTTTCTGGCGAGGCGATGATGTTGGAGAACTTCACCGCACATATTATCCTGTCGAGCAAACGTTAGTGGAGCGGGAAATGGATGAGGATTTAACGTCTTCAGATACTGAAAAGGGAAGAAGATTTACGTATGTAATTTAATTATTCACAAAACGGTCGAAAGAACAGCCAAAGTCGCCACTACATTCTTCCTCGCGAATTGACTTCGGTTACAGGAGTGGTTCCCGCTGTAGTGACCGCATCATTATTCTCTTGAAATACCACCCTTCTTTTTGGCAAATCGACAAATAAGTTAAAAAGAGTATCAGCTTGCCAAACGACAGAAAAGATAGAGTAGCTGTCTCGCGGAGGCCTAAATCCGAGTCAAGGAAGAATCGGGTCATCTTCAAATTCATACAGTAGTTATCACCGCTTTTAGGTTTCAGGTTACGAGTTTTAGATTGATAAATGTAACTTATAAAATACTGTGGATCTAAATCGGGTTTAATTCAAATTTATTTATTATTTTTAAATTTTTTAATATAATTATTATGACTATTAAGTTCTAAAGCTAATTTAGAATCAGTAACTTTACGTAAGTTAAGAATTTTTCAATAATGATATATCCAATTAGTTGAAAGCATATGAAAAATAGTAATCAAAAAACACGATCAAATATCCTCAATTTGCTCATAGTAAGATTTGTCCTTTTAAATCTTTTGACATAATTTTTTTATATTTAATATTTCTCATATATATTAATATATTTTGATACATAACTCATAAGTATAAAGTATTAGTATTATATATTTAGATATATAATCATATATACCAAATATATGAATCTATTAGATATAATTATATATATACATGCAAATTAAAAGGTTGGACCTATATTGGATTTAAATCTAATAAGGCTCAAATTCGACTTACATTTAATTCGGAACTAATATTTAGATTCAAACCTAATCCGGTTCAATAAAAGGTTAGACTCATCGGGTTTTTTTTGGGTCGAACTGATTCAATCCCATTAACCGTTCTGTATAGAACTTTAAAAAATTGTATATAATCTAAATGATCTTATCAGATAAGCTCATTAAATTATTGCAAAAGTAGCGCAGCTCCGTGTAGGAATTGGGTAGGAATTACAGATAATAACATTGGACGGGTCAAAAATATTGTAGTTGGCACATAATCGAAGCTAATGATCATTGAATTTAAAATAATTAATGGTATAGGATCATAGAATAATGAAGATCCAAACAGGAATTAAATATTCTCGAACCTTTCTGTCTATATCTGACATATGAAACTGGTCATCATGCGAAGCTGGGAGTATGTCCTCTAGCTAATTAAATGCTAATGGTAATAATTTGCATCCATGTGAAGTCCATTCTGCAAGAAGGCATGTTCCTGACTCGCTGATATTTCTTTTATTTGTGCTGCTTTCTAAAGCCCAAAGGTCATTAACCGTATTCACGCCACGACAGGTATCAATCGCAATCATCAACGGCCACAACATCACCGCCTTTCCGCCTTTCCGCCTTGCTTCCACTTCTGCCCCTTAGAATAGCCAAAAACATGCTATAAGAACTCCGTGATTTACTTCCACGTTTCCTTTCTTCATTTGTTTTTCCTATAGTAAAGGTTGAATAAACAACCAGCGTGACTGTAAATGTAAGAATATAATAAATGTAATTTGTGTGCAGATGTTAAAGTTACTATAAATTAAAAAAAGAAACAACCCCATTAACTTAATTTAGTTTTTAAACTAATTGAATCAAGCTTGCAACTTTCTTACATTACTTTTTTTGAAAACTTTCTTAAATTTCTTATGAAGTTATGTTTGAAATTGCAAAAATATTGGGGATAGAAATCAAATCATGCAGGAGAGCCTTAAAAAAAATGTCTACAGGAGCTCAGTTTCATATAATAATTAAGCCAATCTTTGAGCACATATACTTACTTAGCATGTTAATTTCTTCCATAATCAAAGGAACTTGTTGCTTCTATATATCTTTGAACTTATTGCGTTACTATTTTTTTTTATTTTAGCATAAGTGGAACATGTTAAATTCAGAACATCTTATTTATCTTTCCTGACTCCCGTACCAGTCAATCCATTTCTTCCCCATTGCATTACTAGTTACTAATTTACTGCCCTTTTGATCAACGCAACTTGGTGGAGAAAATAGGGTTTTTAGAAAACCACAAAATCGAAGCCCAAAAACTTTATGGGCATCAATTAAAAATAGGCAGGACAAAGTTTTCCTTTTCCTTCGAAATATCTTTCCTAAACTAGTAAATTTACGTATTTTGCTGGTTGATTTGTCAATAAAAAATTTATTCTGCTCGAAAATTAGAATTCTATTTTCATCTTAAGGGACAGTAGTGGCAAAGGAAAGTCGTACGACAGGCAACCACAACAAAAGGGCGCAGCGCAGCGCAGCTAATCACGCGTCTTTGTCCTTTTAGCGCGTTAACCCCTTTTCCCTCCCTATAAATGCTCCCCGGGGAACCTGTTCCTGGGAGGGAAAAAGTGTCGGCTTACTTGTTACTACTACTACTACTGCTGTTATTTGCGCTTTATAGCTGCTACTGCTGTTTTATTTGAGAGAGAAGAAGTCGTTAATGGCGGAACCGGAAAAGTTGAGCGGTTCCACCAAGGAAAACGAAAAAAGCATGGGGAGAGAACAGATGAACGAAGTTAAGGAGATGTTCAACAAGTTCGACACTAATGGCGATGGCAAAATCTCGGCGTCCGATTTAGGCAACATTTTGAACATGCTAGGTTCGAAAACGTCGCCTGACGAAGTTAAACGAATAATGGAGGAGATCGATACCGACGGCGACGGTTTCATCGACTTGAAGGAGTTCGAGGTGTACTTCGCTGGCGTGAACCAGACCGCAAACAACAAGGAACTTCGCGACGCCTTCGACTTGTACGATAAGGACAAGAACGGGAAGATCTCGGCGAACGAGTTGCATTCGGTCCTCAAAAGTATCGGTGAGAAGTGCTCGCTCAGTGATTGCCGTAAGATGATCAGATCCGTTGATGTGGACGGCGACGGCTGCGTTAACTTTGACGAGTTTAAGAAGATGATGGGAGGGAGTACTTGATTAACTAATACTAGCATCTTCATGATTAACTGCAGATTTAGGATCTTAAATCACTTCGCCCTAATCATTTTTATCCTTTGATCTTCTCTCCCGTAGATTCTCCTTTTAATATTGCTTTCGTTTTCGTTTTTTTTTTCTTTTTTGTTGTTATTTTGGGAGGGAAAATTGAGAAAGCCGGTGCTGTTGATTGCTGTTTGACCACTGAAGCAATATAGGTAGAGTAATGGTTTGTAGTTAGTATTTGAACGTGGAAGCAGCAATAATGGCGGTGGAATTATTATCATCTTTGACAATTACTGCAAATATTTGGTTGGCTTGCGATAAGTTGTGCTGTTGTTGATTTAATTATTGTCGAGTGGTGTGGAGGCCAAAAGTGTAGAGCACAAGAAAAGTGTGTGTGTGGTTCACTTCACGAAGACTTCATGTAGAGCAGTACCAATCGATGCCATGCTCCACACGGAGGAGGAGGAGGAGGTTGTGTTGTGTGCGAGTGTATTAATCCATACACGCGTTTTTCTTCCTTTTCACTTGCAGCTTTCAACTTCAACATCGATAAATCTTCAACTTGTGATTTGAGGATAGAAAAATATTTTAAAATTGAAAATTCAACTTGTGAATTACTCCAATACTTGTTTTGGATTTCAAGCTACGTGTACTCGTTGCTCTCGCATAAAACAAATCCTGCCTGCAGTAATAATATATAATTTTGTTAAGCTGCTAATTGTGCTTCGTTTATGATCTTAATTGATTTTTAGTTGCATTTAGAATTATTCGATATTAGGTTAAGAGATCAATTCTTATAATTCAAACTCGCCTGTAATTAGATTTTTTCACTTGCGGAAGGATCAAAGTCCTTCGACATTTCGTTACTCAGCCTACAAAGTCCTCATGATTGCAGTATGCAGCCGGTTACATACAAACTTACAAGTGAACTGATTCATATCTGGCCCCTTTGCAACCAGAATTGAAATGCATATTGTGCTATTTGCAACTAAGGAGTGAGTGCTGGATCAATTGAAAAGTTTTCTGGGCATTCATCTTCCCATCACATGATGATGTTGCCTTTTTTAAGTTGATCACGCTTGAACCTGATATTGCGTTTCGTGGTGAGGAATGCTCTTAGCTAGCCTTCCTTTATACTTGATGAGAATCCGCATGTTGATCTTCTTTTTTTTCTTTTCCGGGCTTATCTTTGCGTGTGTGGGTCTATAAATCCCGATGCGAGATGTGTTTATGTTGCGTGAGAATTGGATATTGACTAATATGCTCCTGGTGGGAAAACAAGATGGTGATGCATATCGCATGTGGTATTAAATTTCTCCTACCAGTAAAACAAAAGTGCCTAACATTTTTTTTCAAATATTACTTTTTAATTACCAACGCAATTTTTCAATCACAGTTTTTTATCTTTCTAACCATCAAGAATTATTTCAAATGATATTATTATGTGCTCTATCTATATCATATAATTGTACCCAAGATTATCATGTCAGCGTTGAGCATGATAACTATTGTAACATATAATCAAATTTACCAATGCTCTTTTTTTTTTTTTGGAAAATGAGTCTGACAATGCTCTTAAATTCAAGTACATGCTAATCATTTCTGTTTTGGTGGTTTTGAGATATTGATAAAATAAAGATTAATTTCCCCATCACGAATTTTCAAACTTGAACGATGACAACAAAGGAAGACTGAAAGCTTCCAAGTTCCAATAGCGTGACCAAATAACTCCGAGACAGCCTTCCACTTCTTGCGGTAGCATTCTGATCCCTCTTGGTCATCGCTGAGATTAGCCTTCAAGAAATCTGAATGGTAATCGTGCCATTTCTCGATCTTGGAATTGGATTTTTGCGAGCCTGTGGCTGCTGTCATCCTTCAGGAGGGCGGAGTCCTAGTCTTCTAGAACAATAGACCCACGAGAGGCAGTAAAGAACAGAAAGTATGCCCTGCCGGAAACGCTACTCAATGCGCATCCAAGTTCAAAGAGAGTGCAAATGAAGTCGCGTGAACAGTTTCTCGTTCGCGACTTTATGGTGCAAACTGCAAACCTCATCATGCGGCAACGCACGCACAACCTAAATGGAAATCCATTATCAGCCAAATTTTACCAAACCATTTCAGTTTGGTGGAACTAGGATTAGACAAATGAAAAGTTTGCAAAGTTATCCGCATACTAACAAGTAACAAATCAATAATCGAGTGAGTGAACCTGAGCTTTCTGAAAAAGCTGCTAATCAAGTGTTTGCGCTGTAAAAATCTGTGAATGGTTTTTTTTTTTTTGTCGAAACGATAGGTAAAAATCTGTGCATGGTTGAGAATGTGTGTTTTTCTCACAGTTTAGGTCTAATTTTACCCTATTAACAAATCTCCACACTTGTACAGCAACGCAAGAGGATAATGATATACACAAAAGAAGGCCGAAGGAGTAACGACCCTACTCCTCATCATGGTCTTAGCTAAAGTGTGCCAAAATTGCGGGTGACGATGTCGGTTAACCTATAGAAACATGCAGGAATCTGGGTTGGCTGATTCAATTGCGCTTTCGAGTCTCGTCCTCACATCACTCTTACCAAGTGGCCTGGACCATTTCTTCCCGGTCAAAAGTGTCAAGTTGTTGTCTTTCGTCTCTTAGCAAAAGCACTACTAGTTGACACCTTCCTCCTCTTAGTTCTGCGATCCGCTTTTGGTTTTGAGCTCTAGTGGCTACATTTTAAGTCCAACCAAATTTAACCATCTCCACTCCACTGTTGGCATCCACCATTTGCAAGCCTCGTAAAACCTTCAGGGTCCTGCTGTCCTGCATTCTAATGTTTCTCATCACCCACTTCCCAATGTGGCTTACTCTGACCGACAAAAGTTTGATGTGGACTGACTACTCGAGACGTTTGATGGAGCTCTCTGGATACATGCCACTTTGTAGTGTTCGTTCAATTCATGTTTGCTTCCTAGAGTTCATCTGCTAAATCTAGAAGGCTGTAATTAGACAATATACCTGTACAGTATAGCCTGCTTAAACTCGAAGCACTGTACAATTCACAAATATATATATATATATATATATATATATATATATATACATCTCATTAACCTGCTAAACAGCTAATGGAAGCCATGGTATCAACTCGGGCAATCTCTAAGCCTGAATGAGCGTCAATCAGCAAGCTATAGAGTAGAGATATCAAAACAAGGGATATGCAGATCATATAATAACATCCATCCTCTAGAGGAACAAGATTTTTGTCTATGACTATATGTAACTGTTCTTCACAATGACCTGCTGAATCTCATACTACAACCCATAAACGCTAAAGAATGGAGATAAACATTAAAAAAAACCTAAATTCTCAGAAGAATAGCCTAATCCTTCAATGGATTGCCGGGCAATCTCGTTGCATATGTGAGGCAACTTGAGGTGCTTCAGAGTCATAGATACATTCTTTCTGGTCGATGTTGTATGTATCCACTTCCACCTGCAAGCCAGCTGCTTCGGAAACACATGCCTTCACACTTTCAAACCTCACCCCTGACAGGGACACTTCAGAAAGAAGTTTCCATGCATAGTCCTCTGAGGCATCATCGTAATCCTTTCTCCTCTTGAGTACCATATGTCCACTTATTTCCCAAACAGCAGGATTGACTTGAGTTTCCAGGACCTCGAGGCTTACTTCTCCAAGTGCTTGTTTCTCTGCATAACACTGTACATATTCATCCAGGGAAAGACAAAGCTCAAGTTAGGCTCCAAGCAGAGACTAGTATTTCAAACAATAATAACAACTCTAGGCAAAGAACTTATTGAAGATTCACCTCCCGCAGAACTCCCATGTATTTACTACTCAAATTAGAACAAAGACTAGCCACAATCACTATTTTGTGTCACAATATCCAAGAACTATTCATAAGTGCAGAGAAGATTCTTCCAAAATGAGTTTTAACAAAATTTCAAACCCATCAAAAAACCAGAGTCAATTATTACCTAAGACTGTTCCAAGAGGGGTCTCCTTCTAGGCATAGAGACTTTTCATTTGAGGTAAAATTGGAAAGGCAACAAATTTTGGTTGTGCCTAAAGTTCTTTCAAAACAAATGTACACATGTATTACAACGTAAGGTACCAAATCAATTCTCTTAAACATACCCAAAGTTAATGTTTAAGTAAGGCTTTACATTGGCCTAAGTGCAATGGACAGGCATACTAATTTTTTCACTTACTCAGTCTGCATTTATTAAAAGACACCCTTGTACTGTGATATAGACAGAATATAAATCATAAAAATAAAAACCATGACAACTGCCAAATACATTAAGCCAATTTATGTCAAATGGCCAACCGAATCATTAGAGAGTAGACAAATTTACCTGAGGGAGCAAAAAGATTTTCCTCCCACAATCAGCAATTAGAACATTAAAAGGAACGTTATTCTGTTGGAGGTAAATGCATGAACTTGCAACAGCATCAGATAAGTCACGCAGTACACATCCACCCTCAAATACAAGACCTCGAACAGGATAATCCAATAGCTCAGAGACCACCAAATCAGCACCCTGCAATCCCTTCCTGGCCATTATTCTGCGAGTTGGTGCTTTCTCAATTGGGAAAGTCACGGACAGATAATATGCCTGTTAAAGATTAGGAATTAATCAGCCAAAAAAGCCTCCTTGGAGCTATCTACAGCATCACTATCATTGAAAATGGTTTCAACCATTTACCTGGAAGTGAAGATGATTAATGGTGGCAAAGGCACCCAAACTGTTATAACCAACTCTTAAGAAAGGATCTGCAGCTTCTTTCGCAAAATAAAGAGCAAGCAAGAAGCTCTCATGGTCAATCCTCTGAGGCAAGCAATCAAGCACCCGAGGTATGAGAAGTACATGCCCATATTCAATTGGACTCACCTGAAAGAAAATTTGTTTAATGTCAATGATATACATCTCATTATATTTCAGCAAATCATATGCAAGAGGCCAGTGCTTACATTAATAGCAACTACACTAGGTGAAATCGAACAAATATCAACTGCATAGCTGGAAAAGAAACGGGACTTGTCATCGTCATTTGATTCAAATCTGAATAGTACTTCTTCCTGGCCCACCTTGGTAAAGTTAAATTTGTTCTCATCAAAAGGCTGAAGAACCTGGTCAATACGAAATTCTGTTGGCCGTTTCTTCAGGTGGCGCCCCTCATTCAGCTGGGCTATAAAACCATATCTTCCAGGAATAACCTTTGTCTCACATGAGGTCACATCATACCGGAATAACCCTCTCCTCATTCGATCTTCCCATTGGGCCAGCAACAAGTTGTTCAAGAACGAGATTGGTGATACGCCATCATCAGAAGGAAAGACAGCATTGTTCTTTGAAGGATAGTCATTTTTCTTGAATGCATACAAAGGTAACTTGGAAACTGAAAAACAAAGAAAACCGACGTATGATATCATCAAATAGAGCTTTTGGCCCCAAATTCACTTATTTTCTTTAATCCCAAAGGTAAAGTGTGGCTAAATGTCAAAGTTACCTTGAATATATGGTATGCAATTGTAAAGATAACATATTTGTTGGTAACTTTAAAAGTAAAAAACAGGAAAATATAACACGATTATAACCATTTTAAGCTTTGGAGAGCTAAATGTCAAATCCACCTAGCCAAGTAATCAAATGTCGTAGAAGGAAAGGGAAGAAGAAAGAATATGCGATTCCAAATATAAAAGAACAGACATAAAATAAAACAAAAGAAAGGCTTGACTTTCAAAGTATGAAAGTAATACAGGCTTTACAGAATATTGAACCAAATCCATTACATCCGTTTGAAAACAACATGCACAAACCGTAATCAGGGAAAAATGACATTATTAAAAAAAGGTAAGTAGAAAAATGAAAATGAAATGATAAAGAAACGCATATATACCAGGTAAGCAGCATTTGCCAAGACAATTACGAGCACAGCCTCTGGCTTGGCTTTGGGTGGCGTCTTCGGTCCTAATGCCAGCCGCATTGTTGTTATCATCGCCATCTTCTTGGTAGTTGGAAACCACCGTGGGAACCTTCTTTATGGTCAGCATATTTTCTTGTTTTAGTGCAGTATTTGACAATTAAGCGGGGAGGGGGGAAAATGTTGGGTTGGGTTAACGAGGAAAATTAGAAAAGGTGGTAACCAGCGCCGCCGCCGCCAGCTAGAAAGAGGAGATCAGAGGGGCAACCGCCTTCAGAAGGTAAAGCACCCCTTCCACCGTGAGGGGACGGGATCCTGCACTTGTCCCCCTCCACCGTTGACTTCTTATTATTCTCAATCCGACGCTGCTTTAGATGGCGAAGAAGACTGTAGCCGAGGTGTTCGATAAAAGCCGTGACTGAAAGTTTTGGTATTAACAACGCTTCGTCCTAAATACGATACGACCACCCAAAATCAATGAAAAGATAGCACAAGTAGTTGTTGCCGTTGTTGGCAAATGGTTAGATTTAGGAGGTTAGGAAGAAGAAAGGAGAGGAAGATCAGTTTCGTGTCCGGTTTCGCCGATTTCTCTCCGTAGCTGAATTTACATGCAAATTTATGATTTTGGTTGGTTGGTTGGTTGGGTGGTGAATTTATATGCAAGCAACGACGGCTCGCAAGGGTTATTATCACTGTATCACCTTAACGTCCGGTGTCACTATTAATTTCCCCTTAACGTTATCTTTTGTCACTTTACCTCAAAACTAACGGCCAAACTTAACAGAGTTTGTTAATTAAAGTAAAAAAACAAGTTTAGCCCTTAAACTTATTATCATTTTACCCCCATAAACTATATTCTCGTTATCAATTTACCCTATAGAGTTATTTTTTAGGTAATTTATCCCACCGTTAAACCAATTTAGCAAGTTAGAAAACTTTAGAAGAAAGTACCCTTCTGTTTGTATAATAAAAATAATAAAACACTTAGAGTGGCTCTTCTCCTCTTTAGTATTAAGAAAAAAAGTCAAAGTATTAATTTCTTTCTTCTTGGCAATCTTATTAATATTAAAAAAATAAAAAGATCAGAAGGGGAAGGAGAGGAGGAGAGAGAGATAGAGAGAGAGAGAGAGTTCAATTCTTTTTTTAGAAAATACAAATAAGAAGAATTAAATACTATTATTATTTTAAAATTATTTCACTTTACTATTTATCACCAAATTTCAATTCTAATTCCAACAACCTTAAATTAATACGACAATGTTAGACTTTTTTTTTCTTTGAAAAATTTAATTTTCTGTCTCCTTCTTTCCTATCTCTCTTTCTTTTTATAGTATTAATAAGTGTGACAAAAGAAATTTGAGAAAATTCTTTAATTTTTATATTTTTGGATCTCTTAAAGTGAAAAAAGAAGAAGAATAATCATTCTAAATTTTTTATTTTTAATTATATATATATAAGGGTAAATATATTTAAACATATTTTACCATAGTAGTTAGATTAACGATGAAGTAAAATATCAAGAAAATAATGTTAGGTATTAAATAAATTATATCACTATAATTTAAAGAAATAAAGTAATAATAACAGTGTAGTAATGCTATAGAATAAAAGGGTATTTTTGTCCAAAATTTTTTAATATGTTGAGTTGAATTACTTATAGGAATGAAGTGACTAAAAGATAATGTTAAAGGATAAATTGATAGTATTAATATAGTTTAAGGGGTAGAGCGATAATAACTCTAAATTATAATAGGAGGTCACTTTTGGCTGTGGATGAAGTTGCAGATATGGAGTGCGGTCAATTTTCTTTGCGCCTTCCAATGAATATATAATTAACGGTTCCTGAAAGCGGTCAACCTTTTTTAGTGCCTTTCTAAGATTTGCCTTGATATCACGTTGCAATATATACCTACCATTCTTATTATAGTTTCAAAAATTTCTCTTGCCTCTCTCATCATGCTAATAAAATAAGAGTCCCTTTTAGGTTAAAGACAGATGATACTACCTTGCTGGACATCCCTAATTTATTAACTAAAAGTGTTAAAAAAAATGTAAAATTTAGCAAGCAAAAAGTCATGACAATAAATAATAAAATTGTCATTTTCGTCATTTTTTATCCTTGTAACAAATTTTGGCATGTATTCAAATTCAATTTTTGGCATGTATCAATAGGAGGAATTTAAATTTCTTACTAATCTAATCTAATCACAATAAAATATTCTTATTTATTGAAAAAAGAAAGTGACTTTAAGCTTCCACCAAACATTTAATTTCACAAACACTTCCTTCACTATTAAATTACCTATTAAAAGAGTTATCACATTCCTACACATTTACCCGTGTCCTCGTATCTGTTTCGTTGTTTTATCCTCTTGAAGAAGCGGGATCGAATAGTTCTTTTCCGTTTATAAATTCAGCCTACAAAAAATTCATATCGTTGCTATAAAGCAGGAACACCGTATTCTAGTTTAGTAGTCGGACACGAGTAATTACCAATGATTCAGTGCAAATGATGAGAATTAAGCATTCACATTTTGGTAATTTTCCACTAATTTTTTTGTCAAAATAAATGAGAAAGATATCTAGTTCCCAGCAGGAAGCAGTACACAACACTGAATCATTGGCATCGGTACATATACTAATACAAACCTTAGATCTAACATTATTCGTAGCTACGTAATCATGCATCCAATAAATGGTATAAAACACATTCGACAGCAAAAGATCAGTACTGCAATAATCTATTGCATGGTTTGGTGATCAGAAATTTGAAAATCCCACAAGTCTGCATCAGTAGAGCTGTAACCCGAGCCATTTTGATTTTCCTGCGTCCAAATATCACCCTCCTTAAATACCATCTGGGACAATTCTTCGAACCATAAACTAGTTACGTTGTCCTCCCCCGAGGCATCAAATCCCAACGGGGTTCCTTCACCTCCCTCTTCGTCAAGAAACAAGTTGTCCCACCACTGCATGTTGTTGTCATCATCCTTCTCTATTGTTGGGTGTGAAGTCGGAGGTGAATCCTTGAGACCCTGAGCATTCGTTGTTGTCCGTATAGTAGGAATTTCTGTGCTGCTTGATGCTGTCGTTGTCGTCGTTGTTGTTGCTTTTCCCCTCAACCAAGATGCATTTTTGGAGAAGGTCCAAGGACGAGGCTTCACTATGTTGCTTGCCCTAGGTTTTGTGGTGTAGTTTGTGTTACCGGCCTGGCCCTTTTCATCTGGTTGTCTTCTGAAAGCCATCTTCTTTATTAAATGGGTGTTCCAGTAATTTTTCACATCATTTGCAGTTCTTCCAGGAAGTCTACCGGCAATTAGTGACCATCTATAGAAATTATAAGAAGCATACGGCCGATAAAAGTCAAAGCAAAGTCGAAGTCGTAATAAAGGTAACTGCTGCTATTAATTCTTCTAACCTCAATCATTCTTGCAATTAGCGAACTGAGGTGCCTAGTTACTTAAAAGATCAATACTTGAAAACAACTACTGGATGCAACGATCAAAAAGCACTGATCGTCGTTTCCCTTAAACAAGAGTTACTCAATAAACACACAAAGAAATTAGAGCACATTACCAGTTATCCACTGTACTTTTGAAATGGTATAGTTTTATTTACTCAACTATTTTAAGGCTAGAAATTAACCATTCAACTCCCAAACGTGTATATATATTAGAGTTTATTGCCAAAATAACTCTCCTTCTAAAAAATATACCCAAAGTAACCTAATTTTAAAATTTATTACCTTTATAATCTTTTTTTTGCCATATAGGTTGCACATGTGTCTGGACAGAGATAGAGGCACACTTTATTTCTTTTTTTCATTTAATATCTTTCCTGATTCTCTCTCTCGTGTATTTTTTCCTTTCATTGTCTTTTCCTTGTCAAATGTAATTTTGAGAAGTCAATATTTATATTAACAGTATATAAAAATTCATTATCATCCTTGATAATATCAAGGTAAACAAAGATTATTCTCTTATCTTTTCTATTGTGCAATTTTTGAAACATTGTTATGGCGTTCAAAAAAATTTTAATATTAATTGTATAACAAATGATTTCTCACACCGTGTGTTTGATAAAATGTCTAGGAGAAAATAATATAGCAGTTTTTAGTTTGCAATTGAAAACTTGAAAATTTCAGTTTTATTACATCTTGTAAAAGCTTTTTTCAAAGAGTAAGAAGGATAATATAAACAAATATGATAACCTTGAAGTTTTTGTAACTTTTTCTTGTTATTGCTTACAATTTTTGTTGCAATTTTTGAATTTTTCAAATTTAATTTTTGAAAAAATATATGCAATAGGTTTGATTCATTTCAAGAAAAATGTAGAGACCAATCATAGTAAGGTCAATAATGGTAGAATTTATTTTAAATAATTATAAGAAAATTATCAAAGTTATGCAATCTTATTGTGTCTCTATGATTAAAAAAAATTAAAAATTTTAACTCATATTGGAAACTATAAACTAATCAAAACTTTCCTTTCTTGTTATCCTACGTGGCAATCAGGATAATAAGGTGGCAATAATAACATCATTATGGGAATAAAGTTTGAAAGTGAATCATATTGAGAATATTTGTTAGAAAGAGTATTATTTTAGCAAAAAACTCATATATATTAGGTTATTCTATTCATTTTTACTGTCAAATACCTCTCAATTATGTTTGCTGATTGATACAAGTCTTTAGATGTAGTAGATTTGACGGTAAAAACAAACGAAATGACCGGAAATATATACGTTTGCGAGTTGAGTGGCAAAATTTTATAGTGTTCAAGGTTGACTAGTCAAGAATATATCATTTTAAAAATTTAATAAGTAATAGTGCTTCAGTTCTGACTAACATACCTTGTTGCATCATAAATATATTTTCGAATTCATCTTTTTATAATTCTAATCATTTTTTATCTTACATATTTTACATCACAAAAATATTACAATAATTTTTTCAAATAATACTCTATCCAAAAAAAAAAAGTGCTTCTGTTCTAACCAACGTACCATGTTGACCAAAATTTGCATGCAAAGTCTACTTGTTTCATAAAATCTTTTTAAAATCATGTATATCAAAATACTAGGTACGTATGGCAATTCTTTTGAAGATTTGTATAGCTTTCTGGGACGAGCGAATCCTTCAACTTCATTATTCTAATTATAGAAAAGGGGAAAAAAAAGTGAAACACTACTGCTTAAAATACCAAAAAAAAAAGAAAAAGAAAAAAGAACTGGCCTGTTGCCCAACAGCTTTTGAAGCCTGATGAGAAGATCGACTTCATCAGAAGCGAAGTCTCCTCGCTTTATATCTGGCCTGAGATAGTTGAGCCACCGTAGTCTGCAACTTTTGCGGCACCTATTTAACCCTGTCGAAACAAAACGATAAATTTCAGATGTTAAAACCTTTTTTTCACGAGTTCGATTCTCACCATACTTTACTCCTTCGCCCTAGTAAATAGGTTTTACTGTATCCCTGAGGATGCATGTGTATATCCGCCTCTGTATCTCTAATGCAGCAGAGATGGAAACAAATAGATTCGAATACTACAAGGTTGTAGGGAGTGTTGAATTACCTGCCCGAAGTGGAACTTGATGCCACTTTCCTTCACCATACTTCTCCATGCACTTTCTTAAAAGGATGTCTTCTTCTTCAGTCCATGCACCTTTTCTTAGTCCGTCAGTGTTACGCATACTATAGTACTGCTACACGTACCACACTAGAATAAGCACTTGAAATGGATGAACTTTCTATGCTTCACATTTGTCCCACGCCACCCCTCTTGCTTTTATAGGACCATCTTTTTACCATATATGTAACTTCAGTCGCACTCAGGGCAAGGGTAAAGCGTTATATCTTGGCTTCCTGACGTGCAGATTTGCCATCCACAACCATTTAATTTCCCCGATAGAAGTTCCATAGATGTACGTAGGAGCAGTCCTTATCAACCGCATGCATGTATTAACTACGTATTTGTCCAACAACAATTAGTCAATTACAAACCGTCAAAATCTGTATCTTGGAAAACCAAATTCCCCTTAATCAAACTACGCTGTGAGAAAATATCACCTCCCTCTTAACTGCGTTTTCAGACATGTCCATGTTCCTGGTTGTCGTAAAAGAAAACCCTACAAAGAACTCCAACTCAATTCAACTTCTGCAATTTTGTTGCTTTGGTTCATTCCTTTTGGGGATATTAACGTCAGTTGCTTACATTATACTTGAATTAGACCATTGGCATGATACGGTGCAGCTCAAGTACCATCTTAAAAGCTGGACTTCTAAATTGTTTGTTTTGTAATTTGTAAAGGCCTTGCGTGCTCACCCACGTTTGCACCAAGTTTTAGAACTCTCTCGATTTCCATTTATTGACTTTTCTTCTTGATTAGTACTTAGTTAATAGTGTCTAAATTCTTTGAATTGCCCAAGTTTTTTTGTATCTCAATTATCTAATCTTCTATATTGTAGTGTCTAAATTCATTGGATTGCCTAGATGTACTATACCTCTATTAGTTCCTGTGATGCAGTATTTAGTTCATTACATTGTCTAATTCATTCCACTGTTTAAATTCCTTGTACCTAAATACCTATAAATATGGGCATTTACTCTTTCACGTTAAATAATCAACATAGAAATTTTTTCCTCTTCAACTTTTCTCATAAAGTTCAGCTAGATTTTCAAATATGATACCTTTTTGGGATGAATTTGAAAGGAAAAACAAAGGAGTTTAGAGATGGTATTAGCCCGTTCGTGTGGTCGCGTCTAAAGCTAGTCTGCAAGTTGAAAAAGTCGAGATCTATGTGCGTGGCGGTTTTCCACTTCAATTTGAAGACCTACGAAACTTGTTTCCAAATTGAATTGAGAAACGATTTAAATTATCTTTTGTCAATTTGGGATATCCTTTTCCGAGGGAAATTAGGAAGTATACTGCCGAATAGGAGGGAGACGCGGCTGACTATTACTACTTCAGAAAGGCAACAACTTTGTTTTGTCTAGGAGTTTTTGGCTAACTACTAGTCTCGACACTAGGAGAAGAAAACGGGAGGTGGCCGTCTCTTCACTTGTTTTCTTCTTTTGTTTGCCTATTGTTGAATGTGGAGGTTATCTTAATCAGTGAAATTTTTTGGTTTGCTCTCAACGGACAGTAACTAAATTTTCTTTTCTAGTCAAGGAATAACGAAGAATTTGATTTAGGTACAACTGTGAGATCTAATTATTTTTATTAATTTCTTTTATTTGTTAGTATTTGTATGTTTATTGGTTTAATTTCTTATGATTGTTTTATTATTTGAATATCATGGGCGCTCAATAATTAATTCAATCTAACAATCTAATGCCAGTTAAAACAGTTAAATCCGTACTTATTTAATTGTTTTAAATTAGCAGTGACAAGCACAATTGATTTCATGTTAAGGAGACATATGGTCTAATTTAAATAAATCTTAATAGTGTGTTTATTGATTAGAACAGAATTTTTCTAATTTTTAATACAATCAAGAAATTAAATTCTATAAGTGTACCTTAACTATCAATGCGATAAGGAAAAGTGATTGTCATCGCATGGTTGGTAGTTATAACCTATATATTAACAAATAAATAATATTATTATTGTATTAATGAGCAGTTGTATGAACCACGTCCAGAGTTTTTTCCTTGGCTAGAGTTTGATTATTATTGAATTAATTTAATTTTTTTTCATTTGATTGCTTTTAGTTAAATTGATTTTTTATTTTAATTTTTCAAAATTCCTACTTAATTCTTGTTTGAAAAGAAATAAATCATCTAGTTCTTGAGAAGATAACACTACTCACTGCTTTACTTGAATTTAAGTTTTTAGAATAGAAATTTTATTTTTAATGGTTTGACACCCATCAAATTTTGGCATTGTTTTTATAACGCCCATCAAATTTTAATTTAAGTAGCTGACAATAGGCCTGTCAACGGGTCGGGTCTAGACCCGGATCCGTGAAATTATTGCGGGTATGGGTAGGGATTTAATTCCGTTTCCCGGATCCGTTTTGTGAAACAAAAAAACGAGTCGGATACGGAATATAGTATTCCGACCCGTATTAGACCCGGATCCGGATATAAATGAATTAATAATTTAAAAAATATATATTTATCAATATAATTTGATTAGGGTGATGTATTTGAGTAAAGTCAATTTGATTTCTTTTCTTATTTGATTTTTTCTTTGCATTAGTTAGAAATTAGTTTACAAATATATTTTTTTCTCATTTTTATTAAAAATTATAAATTTTGCTAAATTTGTTCGGGTAGACCCGACCCGGATCCGGATCCGGAACATAGAATAAAAGATCCGTCGGGTAAACGGGTCGGATCCAGGTCCGAAAAAATGAATTCCGGCCCGGACCCGGCCCGTTGACAGCCCTAGCTGACAAGTTTAAAAATTTCATAAGACTACTAATTGATAAGGCATGCTTACGTCTATGAGTCACGCTGAAATTGGCGAGTTAAAAATTTTTGACTAGAAGACTCCATATGTTTTAGCAGTTGGGATCCTCTATGCCACTACTCGGTACCAAATCCAGTGTCAATCCCACTTATCACGTGATGGTAGAAGAAATTTAAATAAACAATACATGACAAATTAAATAAATAGGACACTTGGCATAAATATAGAAGTGGCACTGAATTGTCACTGGAAAAGTGGCACTGAGGATCCCGTGTGATGTTTTAGGTATGTCCGCGTCTAAAATGATTTAAGAATTTGGTGACTACTTTTATTCTATTGGTTTCACCCCCACTTGTGCTCCACATTCTTAGCAGTGCGATATCCTCCTCCATGTTCAAAAAAGTTTCGTTGTCCCTTTTTTTTATTTTGTTCTTTATTTCTTATATTGAGAACAAAGTAAGATTTAGATATGGAGGATAGTATATTAAAAAAAGTGTAAGTGTAGGCATTTTTGTTGAAAATTTTTATTTAATATTTTAAATTTTATTCAATTTTTACCACTTCTTGTGCATTTTTGTGATTATTCTTGACAAATGAGAGTTAGATTCTCAAATTTGACTATTGTTAAATTTTTATGTGCTAATATGTTAAGTATGATATGGTAAGATCTAAACGTGTCTCACTGGTGAATATTTAAAATTTGAAAAAAAGACTCAAATGTGGGGAGCATTTAAAAACAAAAGAAAAGAAAAAGGTATGCTAATAGTGAAAATTGTGGAAGTGTGTGAATGATTATGTTAACTTGATGATCTATGAATTTTAATATTGAGATTTTGTTTAATAGTCGAACTACTTGCTGACGAATACTGATTGAATATTTTATATTTTTAGATTAGTTAATCAAAAATTGAAAGAGTCATTGATTTTAAAAGTCAATCGAAGAGATATTTCTTAGAAATTAGCCACTAATACTTGCCGTGTGTTTAATTATATTTTGACGATAAGTGATTTGGGACGATAGCCGTTGTTTCAATTCAATTTTGATTAGTTGTTTTCATACTTGAGAACAAACATGACTTAAATGTGAGAAAAATTGATCAGATGCACAAATGGGTTAAATTTGTGAATATTTTCCCTCAATATTTGTCAAATATTGCATTATTGAACGGATTCTATTCATATTTGGCAATTGATACTGATTGTAAGAATTTGACAAGAAAAGAAGTACAAAGTGATTTAAAAAACATTTTTAACCCGTTCCGTATGTTCACGTCTAAAGTTAGCTTGCAAGTCTGAAAACACTGAGATTTACACGCGTGACGATTTTTCAGTTCAAATTAAAGACCTACGAAACATGTTTTCAAATTATATTGGGAAACGATTTAAATTATCTGTTATCAATCTGGGGATTTCTTTTTCTGAGATAAATTAGGAAGTATATTTTACTTAGAAAGCTACAAAATAGAAGGGGGGCACAGTTGACCATTAGTATTTTGGAAGGGCAATGACTTTTGTTTTGTCCGAGAGTTTTTGGCTAACGGACAGTCTCGGCACCAGGAGAAGTAAACGGGAGGCGGCCGTCTCATCACTTGTCTTTTTCTTTTGTTTGCCTATTGTCGACCATGGAGGTTATATTAATCAATGAAATTTTGTGGTTTACTTTCAATGGGGAGTAGCTAAATTTTATTTTCTAATCAAGGAAAAACAAAGAATTTGATTCAGTTGTAACTACAACTGTGAAATCTAATTGTTTTTATTAATTTCTTTTATTCGTTAACATTTTTATGTTTTTTTGTTTAATTTCTCGTGGTTATTTTGTTGTTTGAATATTATGATGGACTCCTGATATTTAATTCAACCTAACAATCTAATGCCAGTTATGACAGTTAAATTTGTACTTGTTTAATTGTTTTAAATTAGTGACGACTAGTATGATTGGTTTCATATTAAGGAGACATATGGTCTAATTTAAATAAATCTTAATAGTGTATTTATTGATTAGAATAGCATTTTTCTAATAGTGTATTTTTCTAATAATGTATTTAATAAATCTTAATAGTGTATTTTTCTAATTTTTAATGCAATCAAGAAATAAAATTTTACGGGCGTACTTAGAGTTGTTTTTTGATTAGAGAAATAGTTAACAGATATACTTTAACTATCATACGGTAAGGAAAAGCTTATTATTATTGCGTGTTTGGTAATTATAACCTATTTATTAACAAATAAATAAGATTATTATTGCATTAATGAACAGTTGTATAAACCACTTTTAAAGTTTTCTCTTTGGGTGGAGTTTGCTTATTATTGAATTAATTTAAATTTTCTTTCGTTTGATTGCTTTTAGTTAAATTGATTTTTTATTTTAATTTTTCAAAACCCCCATTTAATTATTGTTTAAAAGGAAATAAATCATTCATTGTCTGAGGAAACGACCCTACTGGTCGCAATACTCGAATCTAAGTTTTTAGAGTAGGAATTTTAATTTTGTTGGTTTAACACCTATCAATCTGTTTGGTATAAAGGCAAAAGGGAAATGAATACTAAAATCTCTACCTCAACTGAGGTATTTGAAGCAGTTTTAAAAAGATTGAAGCATACAAAATATAAGAGGTAGGTTCATTATAAATTTCAAACATTATCATCCGCCCATCAATTAAGAAAATTTTAGCCAATAAAATTTAAACTTGACTAGGATATCCAAACAGAAAAGGGGTAGTCGCTTAACTACTTGACTAGGATATCCAATTTTACGCTCTAAATGTTCCAATTCTTCAGCATATCGATCGCGATAAATGTAACACTCTGATTACTTTGATGAGCCCATTAGCTGCGCTTGGAATCTTTTGAGGAGAATGATGATAAAATAATAATGATATAAAATAATTAGAATAGGAATTAGGTGGTATTTGCTCTTTAACATATCTAGTCTATTGGGAATGCAAGACTTCCCAATTGAGTTCAATTACTGAGGTGGCGTTGCTTCATTGGCTAATTGGTGGTAGTCCAATTGATTCCAAGTTGAAGAGGTGTCGCCTTGTGATTGGTCAATTGGTGATAGTCCTCCCAATTGCATAAGAAAACAGTGATGTGGCGAGTTTTGATTGGATGAGAGGTGGTAATTGGATTGTGCTAAAATTTGGCCTCTTTTTTATTATTTTTTTTACCCAACAAATCATATTAACAAAAATTTGGCCTCTTTTTTTTTTGTTGTCCACCAAATCACCTCTAATTACCAATTCTCTGCAATTAATTGTTAATAACTAATTAATAATATCATGTTTTTGGTCATCCAACAAATCATCTTTAATTAACAATTTTTTAATTATTAAAAAAATTGACTTCTTTTTTGTGGTTGCCCAGAAAATCGTATGTAATTATCAATTTTTTTCTTGTTGTCCAACAAATCATATCTAATTATCAGTTGTTCACAATTAATTGTTAATAACTAATTAATAATGTCATGTTTTGGTCGTCTAACAAATCATGTTTAATTAACAATTTTTTACAATTATTAAAAAATTGGCTTCTTTTTTGTGGTTGCACAAAAAATACATTTAATTATCAATTTTTTTCAAATGTTATCAAAAAGTGTCCTCTTTTATTTTGGGTTGTCTAACAAATTACGCTTAATTATCAAATTTTTTGCAATTAATTAACAATTTCAGTTTCTATTGCCTAATAAATCACATTTAATTACTAGCTTTTTGCAATTATTAACACTTTTTTTTGGGTTGCCAAATGAACCACATCTGATTACCAACTTTTGCAATCAATTGTTAATTTTTTTTGGGTTTTTTTGGCATGCGGTTGCTCAGCAACTAGCTTTAATTACCTTTCTTTGCAATTAAGTGCTTATAGTAAAAGTGGCTTGTGGATTTCCCACATTGTTTGGACGTCCTCCCACACCACCTCCCTTGCATGTGAGGTGATGGTGGTCTTCTCACTCGCCCTTTTTGTCCAGAGCCTCTGTTTCTTTTCTTTTGACTTGGCAGGAAAAAATGAAAGGAAAGAAATGGGCATGTAGCTCTAGGTTAGCCTTAGGAAAAAAATTATTTTTACTCATAAATTTTTTAAATGACTCATGCACCCTTGCTAAAATTCAAATGCTTCTGCTATGTTTGTTCTATTTCTTGCTCCAACATAATTCTTTGAGGACTATTTTGGAAACTAACAAAAGAGTTGCTGGTGCTTATGTCATCTGTTGTCCTTCTGCTTCCATTAGAAATCGACAGCTCACCTGTCTACTCGAGTGGCTCGAGGAACCACTTCCTTTCTTTTCTCTTTTCCGATCAAAATTGCTCCTCTTCCATTCTCCACCGATAATTCTCTCAAAACTCTTATCGTTAGAATCAATAAGAGGTGAATAAAGTAAAACGATGAAGAGAAAACTCAATTATGCATTTCCATGGATGCTATCATGATATTTTTTCCGTATGTTTATTTTTAAGTTTATTGTTATGGGATTCTTTCCCCTGTTCAGCTCCTTATTTTCTTGTCATTATCAGCAATGATTTGTCCTTTGTATATCTCTTTTCCCGTAAAATCAATAATCAAATATTCATTCAAAAACAAGTTTTTCAAATATAATGCTACAGTAATACACAATAATTCAAAAAACATTTCATCCATATAATTTATCAAATATTTCAAATAATTTTTATAGTAAAATTTTTCAGAGTACTTTTGGATCAATGTAATGCTTAATGTATGTCTTGTTTCCTCCAGACATTACTGAAATTTACATTATTAATGTACTTTTGGATCAATGTTAACTTTAGTTCTATGTCTTATTTCCTTTGAAAAAGATTGAAATTGACATTCATAGAGCCAATTTTAATGTAACATTTTTATGTCATTTTATTTATTTTATTGTTTTATCTTTCATTATATGCTACTAGGAACCATCGAGCAAACTCTACAATTAACCACCGCGCATCGTGCGGTGATCCTCTCCTAGTTTGCCATTTATATTGCGATTGATTCTGTAAAAATCTCATCATATTAATTGGTCAGTTCAGAGAACCAGTTAAAAGCACCATTTCGTTGTCCAAGCGACCTATAAAACAAATGTACGATGTCTTGTCTGTAAAAGTGACGATGGAGGAGGGGATGGTGATGGCATGAACTAATAAAACTCCGCCAAGTGTCCTTTCTGAGCCCCCAGATGCCCGGCGCCACGCAACGCAGGTGGACCTTAAAACGTGAACTATTGATCACGACATCAATATGTTCCCCTGAGCTGACTGCACGCCTTCAGTTTTACTTTCAAATAAATTAAGCTACCCGACTGACTATGACATATGCTTTGTAGCATCTTTTTTCTGGTCAAAGAGGGCCCTAATCCGACTAGCAACGAAACTAGCATCCTTTTATTCGGCTGCCCATATAGGTACATACCATTAGACTAAAATTAGAGGCCCCAGCACAAAACTAAAGCCCCTAGAAAGCAGAAATGCAGGTAAGAAGAGAAGCCCAATATATACAAAAGTTAATTTAATAAACAAACAAGTGAAGGCAACAACACAACACAGCCTTGTAAATTCGAACCAATTGATTCCCAGTTTCTTAGGTTATGTTTGGATTGCATTTTTCTAGATTTTTTGTAGAAAAATTACTGTAACAATTTGATATATGTGAGATAAAAAAGTCATTGAAAAATATATTCACTAAAAATGTAACAATTTAATTGCTTTCCAAACAAGGCCTCACCACGTACGTGGTGAATGCAAAGTTTCTAGTAATACGGATGGATTAATTCATAAATAGGTTGTAATTCGCATACAAGCTTTCAATGATATTGCTTTCTCACATACTTCATTAAAATCATAAAATACCAGGTATATATCACAAAATTTTCTGGCTCCATTTTACAAAAGCGAATGAACAACAGGAGTAAAATGAGGACCTTATTTTTGCATCATTTTACGACACCACAACTCTTGACTGTACACCACGGGATGTGACACAGCCAGGCAATTACAGACCTCTGGAGCCAGGAACATCTATCCACTCCAACTGAAGCTCCACTTCACCCCGCTCAACATTTCGCAGTCTAAGAAACATATGTTGCTTAACTTTTCCATTTTCCCAAACAATACTGCTGTCTTCAGCAAGGCAATTTTGCCTACTTGGTTTTACATTGGTGATAACAGTTCCACTGGGGATGTTCTCTAACCGCATCCTTACAGCCTCAATGAACGGTCCAATGTCAAACTCTGCATCTCCCATTTTGTCATCAAGACTGAATGTATCCTTGTCAAAAACTTGCTGCATCGCACGCCATTAAGAGCGAGGCTTAGTATCTAAGCTCATTGAATTAGCTTCAACATGGTAAGAAAATTAAGCAAATAATGCATCAGCATGAATTTGAACCTTGACCACCTAGATGACAGGAACCCAATTATCTAATTGGAGCTATGCATACGGGGATAGAATCAATCAATGATCAATATGCCTTGATCCTTCACAGAACATAAATGTAGATTTTACTTTTCAGCCTTCGCAACAAGAAACTAAACTTTTCGACGACTGCAAACACTAATCCAACGTAAGTTATTTTCAAACAGAAGACTTTGTTCCTACTTGAGCATCAGTGGTGCAACAACTCTCCTCATACAATTCATTTTGTATTGCGAACGAACCTAATGTTTCTCAATTCCCTAAAAGGCAAAAAACTTTACAGTTCATAACTGCACCTTACTCAAAAAGCACCACTATAACATACTTATAAAAAAGTATGATACTTACTAGCTTGATTGGGATGCTTGGATCTGCAATTGATAGTGTAAGGTCTTCATTCCACTCAGGATTTACATTTTTCCTCACCACACGCGTCTTCAATTTCTGCTTCACATGTACAGTTCAGAAAAAATCAGTAGAAAGTTCGAACTACGTGTAAGTTGAAATAATAATCTATTATATAGACTGAAAGTCATATCCAGAAATTTAGTCCTCATATACAGCTGGTCTGCTTCCTTTTGTCAAGAAATTAAACACCCTCAGTGCTCAAGCAGGACCAGAAGTAGTTGTAACACCCCCACCCCCACCCCGCCGGGGGCAAAAAAAAAAAAAAACACAAAAAATGGCAGTCAACCTCTTGAATTTACAATTAATTTGTCACCTCCGTTACACTACAGACAAGCCCATTACAAGATTTCGACTTTTTCCTTCTCTTTTAGATATGATTTCGGCGTTTTGGCAACTCTAATTCCAACAACAGAGACGAATCGTACAACTAGCTGGCTAGGTAACTAACACCAATATTTGATGTTTGAACAACCGATCTTTCTGGGCCATTTTCCAATTGCTAAGAGTTAGGCAAGCATATACAAACCAGAAGTCAACACCCCCGGTGAACGTCTCTCAATTACGAGTGAGTTTATTAAGGAGTTGAAATATTGCTAAAATTTCAAAAGCTGAACCTCAAGAAGTACAGGGATTTTTTCATTTTAAAAATCGAATACAATGCTAATCTCACACTTGAAGGAAGTAATCGGAGAAGAGTTCGAGATATCCTAGGAATGATATGACTAGAAAACACTAGAAACATTGGAAAGCATGTTAAGCAAGGCAAAGTCAATGAAATATAAGTTGTAACGGAGAGATTAATAGTCAATACTACTGACCTGTTTGCCCATCCTGACGATAATATAAGGATCACTGCTTCTAACGTCTCTTATGGCAAGGTTAACACCTCGGATGACATGAATTCTCAAAAGTCCCAGTAAGTTCTCCATCTTTTCCGTTGCATAAGCCAGGAAACTACTACTAAAATGAATCAATAGGGGAAAAAGATTATCAGACTTGATTGATCGTGGAAGACAAGGGAAAATCGGGGTCAGCTTGAAATTGAAGGGAGAGAGAGAGAGAGAGAGTACTGAGAAAAAGAGAGATGGGATAATTGATTCGCAGGGCTAATGTGTTATCGAGAGGAACTTTAGTAGGCCGCAGGGACCAATACAAAATCAAGATCTTTTTATTTTTGTTAAGGTCTGAATATTCTGGTAACGGCATTTAATGAATAATTAATTGCTCTGTTTCAATGAGGAATGAGCATCACGCGCTCCATCGGATTAGACTCGTTCCTAGTCTCGCATTCATGACATCTTCGCACTATGGGCTGGACTTGGGGAAGCCAATTCTACAATGCACTGTAGCGTTGACTGGACACTGAACAGTGGGGTAGTAGAAAATTGAGGATCCAAAGAAAATTTTGCGTCGACTTTTGTTGCATGATTAATGTTGGGAGTAGTAATTGATGATATTTGTTGCCCCTCTTGACGTCCATTTTTCGGAAAAATTGTGTGAGAAATTGTCTTGGGTCAAATTACTTTCACGAGTCTGTCTATCTGTCCATTAGTCATTCATTAAAATTTAATTCAAGCAAAATTATAAAGTTGAGTAAAGAAAATTTATAAATGAAAAATAAAGTAATAATTAATTATTAGTATTTTTTAAAATAAAACATCATTAATATGTACATCCATAAAATAGGTTAACTGTGATTCTAGTATATCTTAATCATTGTTAGAAAATTTCTACTTTCATCTATATGGATCTTGTCTAGCCAAGGGTAAAAAAGGATCTATAAATGCTGGAATAGTATACAAATAATGATTATAAAATATAATAAGAAAAGTATTATTATTAACATGTATGGTGTTTATTCTTGGAAAGATGTGATGTATTTATGAATTACTAGGAGATGACATCAATAATATTTCTTGACTTGTTAATATTACTGAGTTAAATCGCGCTGTATGGGTAATTCTTTGAAAACCTGGTAAATTTAAAGATGAGTGCAAATTGAAATTTCTGAAATTGCAGATCAATTTGTCTTGCACCAATTTTATACATGGGATGATTAAATCAGATGTAGCTAAACCAATCGATAATGAAAATAGTTTGAGTGAGTTTTGCTCCGATTAATATTACAAATCAGAATCATAGATCTCTCTAGCAACGATTTTAAAAATCATTCACTAATGCGGTTCTCACATCAACAATATAACTCAAACACATGATTTTTGTTAAATAATTTATGTTGGGTTTCTGTATCGATTTTGGAGAGACAAAGACAACAGAAAAGAAGGGAGAAGAAAAACCGGCCGGCGGCGATCTCCGAGGTGCAAATAAGTTCTGGTAGGGGGCGGTCCTTTCAACCTTTGACCAGGCTTGAGAACGGTTGGCTGACCCCTCATCCCACTCTTGAGAGTCCTTAGTCAGGTTCCATTCTATGTTGCCCTCACCACATAATGCCTCGGGCATCTTTCCGGGATCTGGATTTATTTATTTTTTCTTTATTATTCCTTGCCTACTGTTGGCACGTGGCTTTTCTTGTTCACAGTTAGTTATTCTTCCTCTTCGGCTTGGATGATGGGTTTTCCTCCACCAAACAAATATCTGTCTAACTATAAAGCTACCTTGCAACTCGTTGACTGTTAATCTAACGAGTTTAAGCTTAATGCTTTCCAATAATAATACAGTTTTTTTTTTATTATTGAAAAGATAACCGAGTCAATTAGTGGGTTCCATCATAATAAGAGAGAGACTCTGTACTAATAATGTCAATAATAAATCCAATCATGTAACATAAATGAAAGAACATCAATTATTAATTTGCACCAATAGCAAAAATCAACCGGAATTTCCCCAAAGAAGTTGTACACGAAACATATTTTTATACAGTAATTTGTGATTAAATTACTACGTATTTCCAGTCTACTGTGCCGTTTCGTGACGTGGGCTCATAAGCTATGGTTTTGTTAGTTTCTGTACGAGAAGAAGCTAAACAATAGTTATCGTTAAAAAAAAAAAAGGGGTTGGCGAGCTTCGACAGAAGATTGGATCTCCTCAAGGCATAGTCAATTAATACCAGTAAAGAAATGTCTTTATGTAGTCAGTCAAGGGATAAATAAATGTGCGTCATTTTAGTAATTTAGTGGGAGAGAAGCTAAAACACCAGACGGCAACTTTTGAATAATCGTCGTATTCGGAAAAATACACTACTACTACAAAAAAAACAGTTAATAACAGGCCTATCTATGACGACGTTCTTTAACGTCCTCAGAGGGTCAGACAACTTTCTGGAATCGAAGAGGTGGCTGAGTTACACGTTTATAAAAGAAAAGAAACCAACAAAAAGAATGCACCCACCAATGAAATCCTCCTATCCTACTAGATTGAATAATGGAGTGTAAAAAAGAACCACTGTCTAGTGATACATTATTTTATTATTACCAGCTTACATCTCGTAAAGTGATCCAATATTAACAAAGCTAGACTCCAAAGCCATGGAAGAGAGAGTGAAAAAACCCACCTCTAAATCAAAGGTTTGTATAAGAGTTTCGCGTAGCGGCCATGAAACTATTTAGTTTACTAAAAAAAAAAAAAAATTAATAATCAAATGAATTCACTTATAAAAAAGCGACTAAAAATAACCATCTGTCTAAACGATATATGCACCATTGTGGAAGTCAAACTACAAAGCAAAGACTCTGAAGTTTTAAAACTTTAAACTGCGTCAATCTGTAAGGAGCATGTGTGTACACACTTCAACCGTCTAATTCCAATTGCTAGTAAATTGATTTTAAAATCCTGAGGGACCTAATTAGCTTCTGATATCAGGCGCGCACTCTAAAGAAATTCACTTAAAAACGACAACTAATTAGAGGCCTCTTTCAGTTCAGTTGATATTTGATGGAACGAGCCTTGAATAGGTTTGTATATACTACTCCATCCCTTTTTTTATAACTGACGTTTAAGATATTTGCTCTAGTGTACTTTTATCTGTCGTTTTATTATCCCCATACAATATTAATTATTTTTTCACAATTTTACCCATTTATCTCTCTTTTCCAATACAGGGTTCTTAATTACTACTCCTAGTAATTATTGCTTCTTTTTTTGTAACAACCCTAGTAATTGCATTGCTTTTGTCCTAGTAAAACAGCACCATTTAGTACTCTAGTGAGAGAAAATATGGGTGAATTGGACAATTAATGAGGGTACAAAAGGAAAGTAGTGTATAGATTTAAGCAATGAAAAACTTTTCTTAATTGGTGTGTAAAATCTTAAACGTCAGTTATAAAAAAAAAAGGGAGGGAGTATAAAATAAAAAGTTGACCATTCAGAAGTTGGTTTCCGATGACGTCATCCATTGACAAAAAGTTCCAGACTAGCGGATGATCTTGTCGACTTTCTGCTGGACCTTTTTTAAATGCAAGAATGACGGAGGAGTGATTATTTGATTTTGAAATTGAGCACTGAGTAAAGAAGAATTAAGAAGCAAGCAACTCTAGACGTTCATTCCGCCTACTTTGCAGGAAAATCTCCGTCCCCGCCCTTCATCTTCAATTCTTTGAATTTGTTTCAGGCAATCAATCAAGAATAAATATACTTCTGGGGTCCTCATTTTGATTTTTAAAAAAGGAGAACTACAGAACCCATTATTGACATGTATTGGACAATGACGTCAGTCCGGGTAGATGTTTACTGAAATAGCACTAGATGATGGTGGTGAGCTTAAGGCAAGGCGATGTTAGCTTGGTTTGTTTCACATTTGCTTTAGCATTAGTTATTGTTTGGATTGTATTTTTCTGGAATTTTTTTTTTTAGAAAAATCACTGTAGTAATTTGACATGTGTGAGATAAAAAGGCGATTGAAAAATTTGTTCATAAAAAATGTTGCAATTTTTCTTTGCTACAAACACACTTATAAAAGTTTTCCTGTTGCTCAAGGAAAAGGAAAAAAAAAAAAAAAAAGAGAATAACGTTTTAGTTGGAAGTTGATCCATGGTTGAATTTAGGGGTCAGCAAGGTTGATCTGAATGAGCACCGGAGTTTTCCACATAACTGTTTCCTACAGAATTTAACGGTGTCCTGACTTATGTATGGTTGATCAACTACATCTTAACTTCAAGTAAAGAAGACAAACTATAGGAAGTATTTATGACTTTTAGTGCTACACAGTCATATGTACATGTCCCTTATATTGGTTGAATTAGGGCTCGGCAAGATTGGTCTGAATGAGCACTGGAGTAATTTGACATATAACTAGACTGTTTATGGTTGTCCTGACTTATGGTTGATCTACCCAGAGTCCAACTTGTAATTTAATGGAAGTTTGGCACGACAGAGTCCAACAGATTTGGTTGAAAAATTCATGTTGATTCGGCAAACCAGCAGGTTACGTTGAAACAAGAAAACATGGACCGAACTTAATTGTGTTGTTAATTTCTTTGAAACAATTGTATATATTTTGAACTGGTACTTAATAAATAATTGTTCATTTGGCACTCATGTCATCACTATTGATACTGGGGAATGCTTACAAAACCTTCGATTATTGGGAGTGCAGCAACGTGAAAGAAAAGATTAATTTCACCAAAATGTGTATCTATTTAAATGCATGGGTCAGGCAAAATTGATTAACTATTTCTAGCCTAGTTAAAAAGTTTAAGGAGAGGATTTGAAGCCGGACGACTGATGATGCCACAAAACAAATTGACATACCCAGTTGGGTTGGACTCGTCGAACTCACCACCACCACCTTGAAACTGCCAAGTTGTTTAAAAGATCAGCCTGCGTCAAGCTGGGCTTCCTTTCAACAGCGCAAAGAAGCTGGGCTTCCAAGAAAGTGAAAACTACAAGCAAAAAAAAAAAAAAAATCCTAGCCCAGTTACTTTAACACGTGGCAATGAGCTGTCCAACCACGTATACAGGGATGATTGTGCCTAGTTCTGTGTGCGGCTTCGGTTTGATTATGGATTCCAGCTCTACTCGCTTGTCGTGTCGTATCCCAGCAAGTCATTTTAATTATGGGTTTTTCATTGATTGAAATCTTGAATTCTTTTTTTTTTTTTTGTCAAAAATTGAAATCTTGAATTCTCTCCATCTTCTTCTTGATAAATGGCCTGATTTACGGGTCTCTATCTGTCCTGCTAGTTTTCGACAAGGAGGCTTTTCTACTGCTAGTTTGATGGCGAACCCTGCTCATAGTTCGTCTCTGATTGCCTTCATTTGAGCGGATATTTAACTCCACAGCTGAAACACGTCTTTATCCGGTAAAACTTCTTATTCGCCTTGCACAAGATTGTTCCAGGTTGGTCATGTGATTGATTGTTTTAATGTCAAATTTTGTTGCTGACAAAGAAAATGCATGTGGGCTTGGTGTATTTTTGAGAAACCCGATATTAGCTGTGTAGAGTTGGGTAAAGTCTAATTCTGGATATTTTGCTCTGAAGCTGGGCAATTTTAGGTGCCGAGACTGTGGAGTAAGTAGTTATCTTGTTGTTTTTGCAATTCGTAACAACTCATTTTGCTGCTGCTGCTGCCAAGATAATACGTTGAACTCTGATTCTGATCACTACCCATAATCATTCCTGTTTTGCAGTTCAAAATCTTGAAGTATGGAATGCCAGATACTATTAAGTACTGGAGTGCGACCATTCTTAGCAAGGTGAATGCCAGATATATTTTGCTCAGCACCACAAATATGCTTATAAATTCTTCTACGTAGGCACCACCTTTTGTAACCTACCTCAAGCATTCATATTTAAATTTTTGTTGGAAGGTGTTTATATGAGGTCTACTCGCTTTTAGGACACATTTTAAACCGCATTAGCCTATTTGAGCCTGCCAAATCAGAGATTTAAGATGAGTATTGATAGAGTTCATGGTAATTTGGCCTAGATGGAACTCAAACAAAGGTCTCAAGAAGTTGGTGAGGCTGAATCAAGCTTCTATTCGGGAAAACGCAGCAAATAAAATATCCTGGAAATTACGTTGTACGCCAGCTAGTTTGGAAGAGGAATTTTCAGCATTGCAGTCACAGGAGTTTACAGAGGATGATGAGACTGACGTGGAAGACTTGTCTGATGAAGCTTCTTCAAAACCTTTGAGTAGTGAGGAGGTGAGCTTGATTTTAAATTGATTTTAAAAATCCTCCTGTGAATATAACCTGTCCTTTTCAGTCTCTCTTACATGCTTCGCCGTTATTCCATGAAAGACATGCTTGTAAAGTATGGCCTTGTAAATGCAAATTAATATTCGTTACTGAAAATTTCTCTTTATTATTTAAAAATACATAAAAGGTTTATTATTTAAACTCCTTAATAGTGCATTAAACTCCACTGGGCTCATCATTTGTTTATTGTCGGAATTACATCTCTAATTGATTTGGCTAGATTCTATCTATTTTTCGGCTACTTGTAAAAGAAGTTTTGACGTTATTATACAAGATATTTCCTTTTTTTTTCTCCTTCTATTTTTCCATTTGAATGATGTTAGTTGTGTAATCTTCATTCTCAAGTCAAGGCATTTTCTTCTTTGAAAGGTACTTGCTAATTTTTTTCTCAATTTATGTTTGAGCATCATACAAGCCACTTTATATGCAATTATGCCTCCGAAAGCAGTTGATTGGAAGTTAGAACTTCTTCTGACAGTGCTAAGGTTTATGTATTCCTGTATCAGTTGAAGGCATTGCTTCTTGATTCTGAAAGATCAAAGATCATCAAGAAACTTAGTGATGCTAATCAGTACAATCGAGTTCTGAAACGACAGGTTTGTTGTGTAGTCCCCATTTTTTTTTTTTTTTTTGAGTAGTCCGAATTGTTTTATCATGTAAAGGCATAGTTGCGTTAATGCTTGCAGTTGCAAAGCAAGGAGGATTCGTTGGTTAATTTTAAAAGTGAACTTGCTGTTCTGGAGCTGGAGATTCAGGTTTGCCTCTAGTATAACTGCTCTCCTAGTGTATCATATGACAATTCCAATTTTCTTAACAAGTAGTTCCCTTACACTAGGAGGAACCTTATTGGAGTTCTATGTTGCAAAGTGGTAATATATTCCAATAATCGTTAAAACATTCACAACTGGTATTCTGTTTATAACCCAATTTCCTCTCTAGAACATGACCATTTGGGAGCTAGTTACTTTTCTCAATTAGCTTGATATCAACCAAGAAATTGGATTCTGGTCTTCCTGGCTGCATAATTGGCATTCACCATACATCTCTATTGATTTGCAGGCATTGGTCAGTTTAGCTGAAGAAATTGCTAATTATGAAATTCCAGAAGGTTCGAGGAAGATACGTGGGAGGTACATTCAGTCTCACCTCCTTTCAAGGCTAGAAGGTATATCCCCATACTGTCTGAAACTAAATACTTTCTTTCTTGTGTGGAGCCTTCTAGTTTTTCGCGTCTGGTCTCGTAGTATTTGGTGGAGGTCATCAGGCCTGTGCTCAGGCTTAAATGGAACAAATATCAGGATCTTCTGAAGTACAAGATGTATCTTGAGTATTAAAAGGACTTGTGTTTATCAAGGGTGAAGGCTGAATGATGCCCCTTCACTCGAACCCAAACTTTTTGCGCATGAATCACTTGTGCTATCAATACTGAGATTTGTACAAGATGTGGCTTTAGCATGGAGGAAGCAAAATGGTGTCTAGATGCTTTAAGTTGTTTATTAAGCTGATTTCTGGCCTGTTAGAGTGGTTCACCTATTATGTAATACAATAGTATTCTGTGAGTCTGACAAAGCCTTGGCAAATCTTCCTTATTTGTACTTGAAAACTTTTTTCTTTTCTCTTTTTGGTGGCGCTGATGGATCTTTTCGCTGTTGCAAAAGCTGTACAAGAAAAATTGAGGGAACAGACAAAGGATGTGGATGCTGCTCAATCCAAAGAGGTTCCTTTATATTGGTATGGAGTGGCAGAGGTGAGTTAGCAAAAAACCGTGTTATTCTCTGATTGAATCATGACTTTTGCCAGTAAGGATTTTCGCTTATTTAGTTTCTCTTATGCTGTTTGGACTGTATAATCTGGCTACACACCTAATCATTGAGAGAACTTACCATAAATTTCATACCATCAAGAGGTTTCATGGACCTGCTAGTTGCAATTGTTTGTTTCTACATGTTTTCCTCTTTTGTGTAGAAAGACTAAACAGTTTATCTATTATATAACCAATTGCATGAAACACCATTCTGTCTGAATGTTGCCACAAACACTTTGTTGAAAAACTTCTGTCTTCTTTGCTTTTCCCTTCCAATTTTTTCTCGGTAGATAAATTGCATTGAAAAACTGTACGGTAAATTGAGAAAGAGGAATGGTTAGGTTAGTTCCTTTAAAGGAATACTATTATTGAAAACGTTCTGCCTTTTGTTGAGAATATTAGAAGAGATAATTGCTGAAAGCACAACTAGCCCCCAAACTCAACTCCCAACTGAAAGAACAATCTTAAAACCTCAACCTAAAACACAATTCCTTAATCTAAACCTTAAAAAACTTCAAATTCAAAATCCTCAACATCCAAAAAGCCAAAGCAGAGCCAGAAATATTGAGTGGTTATCCAGATACAGACACACATCTACAACCATGGGTTTTCTATGTATGTATGTATATGATATGGATGTATAATATATAAAGCTCACCAAATCTTGACTAGCCTTTGAGAAAAATAAAATAATGCGTGCGCTTGACTCCAGTGCATCATCGAGCTCAAACTTGAGTTTGAGCTTGAGAAACATCGAGCCAAGTTTAGTTCAAGTAGCTCACAAGCCGCTCAATTCATTTGCCCTACAATACTAAGCGCCCTTAATTAAGGTTTAGCTTGAGAAAGAAGATTTACGACTTTCTGAATAACTCAAAAATTGCAAGTTGAGTCGATTTTCGTGAATCTGCATTTAGGGTACTTTAGACATGCTGATATAAACTACTCCTGCATCATCAATTTATGGGTTTGAACTCTAATACACCATTGTAAATACCTTTTTCCAGTGTTTTGGGGGGAATTTTAGTAATGTCATTGAACAATTTTCCTCACGGGTATAAGGCCTCACTTGGCTTTGATTTGATATTACTTAAAAATGTAACGATCAAATGACCCACTAACATTTCATTTGTGTCAGAGTGTACAAGTAATGGGTTCCTTTGATGGATGGAGTCAAGGTGAGCACCTATCACCAGAGTACACTGGTTCTTACACGAAATTCTCCACGACATTGATGCTGAGACCTGGAAGGTATGCTCTCGTATGTTGCTTGCATTCTCGATCTTAATCCATGTTGTCCTCCTCTGATCCATCTCTTATATCATGAAGGTATGAAATTAAATTCTTGGTTGATGGAGAATGGAACTTGTCGCCAGAATTCCCTACTATTGGTGAAGGGTTGATGCAAAACAACTTGTTAATCGTGGAATAGCTTCAATTTGCCGACTTGGCCGTATTAGATGTGTTAAGTGCGAAACTCTTTTGCCTAGAAAATTGTAATCAAATGATCTTCTTAGAAATCTTACTCTATTTGCTTCACCAAACTGCGGATGCAAAATGCCTCTGGACTCCATTTGCTTGGTGTCATATGTTTCCTTTTGGCTTAGCTCAGGAAAAGAAGAATAATAATACTGGCAAACTAAGGAACAACGGCAAAAGAAAAATAGGAAGAAGGCCATTTTTAGAAAAATAACTCTGAAGTTGTTTTTCAGAACTGTGATTTCCCTATCTTGGGAATAGTAATAAAGACGACGCTATTTCTTTAATTTGTAGTATACATATCAATATTCTGGTCAATGACCGTCCAGTCCTGTATTCCCATTTTCCTTAACTGCCTGAGATTACTGTATTTGCCTTCGCATTTTTATTCGCTTCTCCATGTCTGCCCTATGTTTTCAGCTGCTCTAGGTAGATTAACTGAACTCCCCTGGGTAACTAACTAAACTTGAGGTAGAGGCTTTTGGCTTTGGCGTCCAAACAAACAAGTGTAATTATGTTGGTCAACTCAAGACGGTGTCAAGCTAGTAACTAATTTTACATGGGGAAGAACATCTTGCAATATAGAATTCTAGTTGATTAATGTTAGTTGCACAGTTAATAAGACCTTATCATCTCCTGCCCAGTTAAAAATCTTGTAAAGACGTTGGAAAAAAGTGGAGCAGCTGATTCTATGGATCCTACAGTTCTTGTATTTATTAAGACGATAACCATTATATGTGGAACAGATATAGTTAATTATATACTCTTTAAACTCATGAATTCAAGGGTTGATTGGCGCATTTAGGTTTATTTGAGTGGCTGTTTGACGTTCGCTTTTGGTGAAGCCAAGAGTTCACTGTCATTGTCTTCCGAACTGGTGCCCCATCAAGCTCCAAGGAGTATTTGGATGCGTATGTGCGAGGGCTTGCTCATACGTTGGTTCCTTCCATTTGAATTCCTTGGAAGCTTGTGGTAAACCCTTTTTTTGGGTTAACTTGATTGGATTGCATTCTTTTGGATTTTTTTTAGAAAAATTACTGTAACGATTTGATATATATGAGATAAAAAGGTAATTGAGAAATGTATTCACAGAAAACGTAAATTTTTATTTGAAAAATTGCTGTCTTGGGAAAATTGAATTTTGAAATTTTTGTAATTCCATCTTGGGAAGTCAGTGGAGCTTGTCACCTGCACCCAGCACGTTTCACCTCAAGTAAGGACTGGTTTACGACAGAGGGAGGATCTGTTACTTCGATTCGACTCATCATTTACGTTGGGAACAGGGTCCTCCGGGTGACCAATCATTAAATTCTCCGAATCTGATTCTTTTTTTTTTTGGTTCAATGAATTCTGTGGTTTATAAACGCACGCTCGTGAGTATTAACTTACCTAGCTTACATTTCAAGATTTTGTTCTCTATCAATGTACCCCCGAAGATACTGCGCACGTAAACCTTTGATTTGTGTGAACTATTTCTGGGGAAGTAGCATATGTTCTTACCCACTTCATCTGGTCATTATTGAGGCAATCTTTTCTCTCGACTGTTATTCCCTACTGGCTGTAGGCCATTTTTTCCCCCCGATTGTTATTGTAAATAGCTATACTGGCAACCGCTTTGGTTGGGTGTATTCTATTAACATGTATTCCAGAGATTTTGAGACGTCCACTGTGAGCTATAGTTTTTTTTTCCTTTTCACATATTTGATCGAATTGTCACCGGATCAAATGGGGTGCATAGGCACTGCAATCGGCGGTGAAATTTTTAGAAAATCTTGAATAATAATAATGGAGGTTAAGGACCTTAATATTTTGATCTACACTCGAAAAAAATTTTAAAATTCTATCCGGTAACCAACTACTCTATAGAATAGTTGGTTCCCTGTGAGCTATAGTCGGGTCTAACAGTGTTTGGATTGTAAATTATTTGAGATATTTTTACTGTAACACTTTTTGTGATGTGATGTATGTGAGATAAAAAGATAATTGAAAAGGTAAAAAGATGTATTGAAAATTGTAATGATGATGTAAGCAAATATATTTGACCAAATAAATTGTTGTCCAAACAAAGTTAATATTAGCATGTTTGCTTACGTTTTAGCTGAGGAAATTCTACACGAGGCAAACTGCAAATAGTACCTCGGAAGGTTGAGTGGTGGAGTCTTTGCTTTGGAAGAAGCATGTGTTAGAAAGTTTCAAGAGGGCAAACAACTTTTGCTTCATGGACTTTTACCAAACAGGAACTTGCACATGCTGACACGATGATTTGAACACTCGATTTGTGAACTGTGACATCGGTAGAACCCAAAAAAAACATTTTATTAGTATTATTATTAATTTCGTCCAATGAGTTAATGGTTAGCTGAGGCAACCAACATGAAGAACTGCCCCGGACGCTACAAACCATGAAGCCAACTGCATAAGGTCACCCCTGTACCTGAAAGTTACTAGTAATATATATATCGCTGCAGTCTAACAGTCCCTCCAACACCGCAGAAGAATCAACTCCATAACAAGAACAAACCCTTTCTCTCTCTCTCAAAACTTAGGAGTAAATTTTCCTCTTGATCATCTTTTGCTCCCCTGTTCTCTGCTTTGCATAACCACACTCAGAGTTTTGATGCTCTCCCTCTTTTCCTCTCTCCCATGTTCTGCGCATTCACACAAAGCGCGGCTCTCTTCCTCTTCCTGTTCTCTTCTCTTTTTCTCTCCTCTTTTCCCATTTCTTTTTCCATCCTTCCGGTCCAGCAAAGAAGCCTGGTATTATCGCTGCCTAGGACTTGATCCTTGAAGCTCTTATCCAACCCTCTTTCATTTATCTCGGTCGGTCAATAGATACATATTTGAGTTTGTTTATTCGAGACGGTTTTACACATTTCCAATGGGACAGATCAAACCATCTCCTGATTTTATGAGTGAAACAAACCACAAACCTATGGATGTCAGGGTGTTGAAGAAAAGTATATCTGACAAGATGTTGCTGCCAAAGCCCAAGAAAAAGAATGACGAGAAGAAGAATGGAAAGAATAATAGTAACAATAAGTTCTTGATTACAATAAACGTCCTTGGTAGCGCTGGACCCGTAAGGTTTGTGGTGAACGAGAATGACAGTGTCTCAGAAGTGATAGATGCAGCCCTAAAACTTTATGCCCGCCAGGATCGCCTTCCCGTTCTTGGTTCTGATGTCAACAGTTTCCTTCTCTATCCAGCCAATGCAGGATTGGACGGTAGGGATCTTGTCAATCCAGTTTTCAAGATTTTATGTTCAAATTCTTGTTTTGACCCTTGGTCCTTATTTGTAATACTGCTAAATTTTGGCATACTCTTTCTAGTATCTTCAAAAAAAAAAAAATTTTAATCAAGCTTTAGCAAATCGGCACTGAACTTAGTCCTCAACCTTCGAAGACAGACTAATGCACGTGCCAATTGTTGCAGCTCTCATCCTATCAGAGTCAATAGGATTGCAGGGAGTGAGGAACTTTGTCCTCTGCAAGAAGCAGAGGCGGCCACAGATGACAGAGGCAAGGTCGGAGATGATTTCTCGTAAGAGGAGTGGCAGTTGGGTGAAGGCGTGGTTTAACAAGTCCCTGAGCTCCAAGACGTTATCGCACTGATATTCATGCTTTCAGAATTGGAAATAAATGGGCATCCCCAAATACACTCGTTACAATGAACTGTGGTTGTGTGTTGACATTTCATAATGCCATGTATATGCTTGTGTTTCATGATCGCTTTCTTGTTGGGTTGTGTAGTTGTATACACACGTATGATCATGTGTGTTCTATTTCCAATTGCAGATTTTGTAAATCATCATAAAATATTTGCAAACAGAATTTGGCTGGCCCAATCACTTGAGGTCAGAAGTTTCATCAACCCGGCAGTCTTGCACACGCATCTGAATAATTTCATGAGGATTATCACTGACCAGATCTGCATTCTATTTTAATTAGCTTGTGATAGAGATCCAAATGCCACCATGTGTTGAATGTTGATGCTCTAGCTCCGCACAATTTCGAAGTCTTGCGAGTAGTGAGTAAACTAGAGACTAAAGGTGTCAAAATGGGTGACTTGAGCGGGTTTGAGTTGGTTAAAATAGATAATGAGTATAAGTGAGTCAACCCATTTATATTCATTTAATTAGATGAGTATAAATAGATAAGTCAAAAAATGAATTGGGTAACCCAATTACCCATTTATAAACCATTTATTTTAACTTTTTATAAACTCCCATCATTAGTTTTAAATATTTACTTATAATGCTTATTAAACTTAATTACCAATTTTTTTTCATCCATACTCTATTTCGCAAAATTATATATTATTTAATAATTAAACAATAAGAATATAAAATTTGAACTAAATACTATAATAGTTAATATAAAAATTTAATTCAAAAATTTTGAACCCCTAGAATTTTTTCATGTGTAAATTTAAAATTTCATTTTGAAGAGGTAGGAAAAGATTCTAAAACTTGTCATAAAGTGGTAATGCTGAAAAATGAGTAAGTTAACAAACTAAGAGAAAATAAAATGATAAGACAAAATAACAAATAATAATAATAATAATAAAACAAAAGTAGTTAACATCATGACAAAATGAAGAATTTGAAAAAAAAAAGGTGGGGGAAGAGAGGAGACTTGAGGGAAGACAATTTTAAATGAATTAATTGGATTTGATGGGTTAATTAGGTAATCCATTTATACCCATATGCAAAAATTTAAGATACCTATATCCATCTATTTATGCACGGGTACGGATAAATTCAGTTAAATGAATTTATTTGCTACCTATATTAGAGACTTTTGCAATGACTATGGAGCCAACTTAGGACTGCAAACGAACCGAGCAGCTCGAGTCAAGCTCGACTCGAGCTCGAGCTGGCTCGAGTCGAAATCAAGCGCAAAATATTAAGCTCGTATATATATATATATATATATATATATATATAAATTGAAGTATATATATTTTATTTTTTTATTTAAAGTATATATTTTTTTTTATTTTTTATTTTAATAGTAAAATTATATATATATCCTTAATATTTTATTATTTATTAAGAAAAAAATTATATTATTTATTTTTTAAAAAATAAAATAAATTATTTTTTATTTTTTTCGATCTTGAGCTCGAGTTTTAAATTGTCAGCTCGTCGATCTCGAGTTCGAGTTCAAGTTCAATAAAATTAAGTCAAGACTCGGTTTAAAAGTCAAAATTCGACTCGTCTCGACTCGTTTGCAACCTTGCCAACTAGACTCGTGTGGACTATTCTCGTTTGGCATTTTGGGCTAAAAAGAAACGGTTAATCACTCTTTGCCCCAAAAGGGTAGAGTAGTCACATTCTATCACACCCAACTTCTGTTGTATACACTTTATCCCCCACTACTTGACCAACGTTATAAAGCTTAACACCGTCACAAGAGGAAAAAAAAAAAAAGGGGGCTGAAAAGGCTTAAATAGCCATGAATTGTTAGTGAAGGGACAACTATACCCCTGTGTTGGGAGTAAGTGGGAAAGCCATGGCACGCACATGAACTAGAAGAGGCAAAAAAGAAAAAAAAAAAGAAGTTGTTATTGCTGAAGTGAAATTATATTCGTTACCAAACGTAAGACCAAAGCTATCATATTTTGTGCTAGGTTGATCTTATGTTATAATTGCAACTTACTTACTGAAGAGGTCGTTTTTGTCCTGCTGGAGTGGGTCACCCGAGCTGGAGAAGGCCTCTTATCCTGGGTGGTTAACTCAGATGAGGTCACCTGCTTGAATTGTAGGAGGGACTAGAGTCCCCGGTGTGACTCCGAAACTTAAGTCAATTCGGAATTAAAAAAGTAATAAGTATAGAGAAGACTAATATGCCTTTACCAGAATTTTGGTCGTCCCCTTTCTCAGTGGAGGCGTTGAGTATTTATAGGAGTCAGATAGGAGAGAGGGACTGCTTGCACAGGTCCCTAGAGATCCGGCAGGGTCAGTGTATCAAGGTGACTTAATGGACTCTGCGGAAAGGTGCGCCGGAACAGTTGTCAGGCGGCGCATGTCAGAGCAGCTTTATCAGAAGTGTCAGAGGTGTCAGAGGTGTCAGAGGCCAACTCCGGTTGCCAGGTCATTATACTTGACCTCGGCTTGCTGAGTGAGAGCCTTGGCCGAGGCAATAACTGGGCCGAAGTCAAGGCTCGATGGTGGGAGATCGAAGCAGTCGGAACGGCTCTAGCCGAGCTGGAAATACCCTCCTCACTAAGCCCCCCAGCCTTGGGAAGGGCGAGGTCGTAGTCACCCGAAGTCATCCCTTCCCGAGGCTGACGCGCGTGTGAAACACGGAACATGGCAAGGACACGTCACGACTGTGTGGATGTGACTGGGGGAAGATGAAACGGGGGCTGGTAGCTTTAACGTCGGATCAACACGATCGATTGTCAGGTGAACATCACCTTCATTAATGAGGGGAGAGAAAACTTCAGGGAATCCCAAAGATCGCGTCTCTTCGGTTCCCCCCCTGTTGCCTATAAATAGGAGTTTCTTTTCACCGTTCCATTCTTTACCAAAATTTGAAATCACCTCAGAGCTCTGTCCATTTGCTTTTTCACTTCGGCAATCTCTCCAACCTACATCTTCCTCAGCAACTTCTTCACTTCGCATCTTCTAAGTAAGTTCACTTCTTCTTTCTCTATTAATGGCTAGAACAGCTCGCACACACAAAGAGACGGTGAGGCCTGACTTCAGCGAGGCAGAGAGGCCCCGCCCTTCCGAGGAGAGAACTGCACCCGACGTCGAGGAAGGAGGTGCGGAGGCTTCTTACCGAGCCCGGGGAGAAGGTGCGGAGGCATCTCGCCGAGCTGAGTCTCCGGATGAACAGGCCGAAGAGATTGAGGTCGAGCCCGAGGTCTTGTACAATGATGACCTCGGGAATGAAGTTCCTAGGGATGAAGGTGTACAGGAGCCCTCCACTCCTCCAAACGTGGGCACGCTAAACTATGGCCAGATGCCGGCCTTCGCCAGTGCGGTGGATCAAGCTTCCATAGCCGAGGTGATCCGTAAGTATCCGTGGAGGAGAGAGTACAGTATTTACTTGCCGCGCCCACATCAATCCGCCGCCCTGCCTCCAAAGGGTAGGGTAGCTATCTACATAGAACAGCTGGAGGCCGGGTTCAGGGTGCCCACTACGAGGTTCCTTCGGGACTGCCTCAGGTACTGGGGGGTGAGGATTACTTAGCTCACCCCAAATGCAATTCGTATCCTCGTTGGCTTTCAGTTACTCTGCCGACATCAAGAAATAGAGCCGAACGTCAACCTCTTCCGCCGCTGTTATTCACTCAAGAACAGTGGGAGCGAGAAGGGGTGGCTCTACTTCGGGAACAAGGTTCCCAAGTTGGTATATGACTCCCCGAGCTCAATAAAGGAGTGGAAGAATAACTTCTTCTTCGTCCCGGCTGAGGACTTCCCCAGGGGATTCTGGTGGAGACCTCCCACTTCGGTCAAAGAGACCTCCCCGGGTAAATTGGAAGAACGCAACTTCCAAAAGTTGACGGGGTCGGGCCTGAAGATTAACTGTTGGGACTTTCCAGAAGTGGTGCTTGTGGACGGCGGCCTCAGCCGAGCATTGATCAGCTCGGATCACACCATCCTCATTTCTACTAGGCTAAAAATACCTTGTAATTTTCCATTCCCCTCCTTTGTTTATTCTTCTTGAATTCTAACTGACTTTATTTCATTCTTTGCAGTGGTGAAGGTTTCCTACCTGATTACCTCGGGAGAGGTCGAGGTGGCGAAGAGGCCAGCAAAAAAGCGCAAGGACGCTGGTGAGTCCTCTTCCAGGCCGGTCAAGAAAAGACCCACACGCGGCAAGCGCAGTCAACATCGCAAAAGCCTGACCGATAAAGGAGCGAGTCATAGGGGCGAAGGGGGGTCGCACACCTCGGGCACGCCGGGGAGGTCCAGGGCTTCATCTATCTCGGTGGGAGTTCCATCCCATGGAGTAACCATGGCCTCTCAACCTCGGGGCCGAGGTCGAGGTGCGACCGTGGTCCAGGGTGACTCCATCTCGGGGAACTCGTTGTTCAACCTCCACCACGTGCCCTCTCTTGCAGCTGGGGAGGACAAAAGGCACTCCGGGGCACAATTTTGCCCGGAGTGGGATGTCAACGTCAATGACCGCTGCAAGGACCCCCGAGTTGCACACGAGCTCCTGGCGAATTCGATTCTGCCAAGGGACAATACTTACACCAGGAAGCTCAATCCAGCCGAGCTGATGCAGGGCGCCGCGGTTTCCTGGGCCTCCACCACGGCGTTCTTTGCAGAGATGCATCAGCGCTTCGGGGACTTTATAGAAACTTACGAGTCACCAGCCGAGTTCCAGAAGAGGATCACCGATCTGGAAGAGAAGCTAAAGGCCACCGAGCTGGAACGGGACAAGGCCACAGCGGCGAAGAAGAAGTTCGAGGTCGCCAATAACTCCCTCTTGACTGCCCTTGATGAGGAGAAGAACAGGAGGGTTCAGGAGGAAAAATCAAACAAGGAGGCGATCGACCAAGCCGGGGTTACTGCCGTGGTGGCCTTCCGGAAGTCAGAATCATTCACTCACGAACTCGGCGAGCTCACTAGGCCAAGGTTCATGTTCGGCTATACCTCGGCCATTAAAGAGGCAGCGCCCTTCCTTACTTCTGAACAGTTGGAGTCCCTTCAAGATGCTCAACATTACAATGAGGACGCCAAGGAACTGTACGACCGTATGGCTGAGGGCATCCAACAGGGGAAAGACTTAGCCGAGATCCGTGCTGAGTTCAACAAATGGCTCCAAGAGTTTGATTTAGATGATGAGGGCAGTGAGGGGAACCAGGCCGGCGGAGGAGATGGACAGCAGGGAACCGAAGCAGGGGGTGAGACTATGGGGGACCAGAACCCCGGAGGAGGAGATGCTTAGAAGCATCTATTTTTGCAATAGATGGGCCGAGGTCGTAGATAACCTCGGCCACTAGCTCTTGTAATTGGGAGCCATGACCTCGGCTTCATGCTTTTTCGAACTTCAATAAAGTTGGTCTTTTTTAGTCTTACATATTTTTGCCTTCTTTTTAATTGAGTTCAATTTTCTTTTCTCCTTTTGTCACTACTGCTTTGTCCCCTTATTTGTCACTTACGATAAAATGAGAATAAGTAAGAAATAACTCAAAGGAAGATTTAAGAGTACGTACCCCTTAAGGGTAATACAACTTAAGATTCTCAGCATGCCAGGTTCGGGGCACCCGCGAACCATCCCGGTAAGCTAATTTACAATATCCATTTTGGCTGGACTCAACGACACGGTAGGGTCCTTCCCACTTTGGGTTGAGTTTTCCCTGAGGCTCAGCTCGGCTAACCGAGTTCTTCCGGAGCACAAGGTCTCCCGGATTGAATCTTAAACGTTTGACCCGAGCATTGTAATAGCCAGCTAGGATATTTTTGTAAATAGCAAATATCACGCTTCTCTTCGGCGAGGTCGAGGTCAACTCGCCGCTCTTCCTCGTTAACTTCGGCAACGTACGCGGCCATTCGCGGGCTGGGGGTGATGAACTCGGCTGGAACGACAGCCTCGGATCCATAAGTTAGAGAGAATGGAGTTTCTTGAGTTGCTGACCTCGGCGTAGTTCGGTAGGACCACAGTACGCTGGGGAGCTCTTCCATCCATGACGATCCAGCCCGGTGAAGTCTGGTCTTGAGACCATGGAGAAGAGTTCGGTTGAAGTTTTCAGCTTGGCCATTTGCTTGAGGGTGTCCAACCGAAGTGAAATGTTGCTTAATTCCCAAGTTCTCGCACCACGCTTTGAAGGGATTATCAGCGAACTGCTTTCCATTATCCGAGATCACAACTCGAGGTAGTCCGAAGCGACAGACCACGTTTTTCCAGAAAAATTTTTGAACAGCCGTTCCAGTGATGCTTCTCAATGGCTCCGCTTCGACCCATTTGGTGAAGTAGTCCACAGCCACCACCACATAGGCATAACCACCTGGAGCCCTTGGAAATGGGCCGATTATGTCGGTTCCCCATTGCTCGAAGAGCCATGGCGAGGTGATGGGAATCATAAGATTGGTTGGTTGGTGGTGCTCAGGGGCATGATGCTGACAAAAAGGGTAGCAAAGAACCATGACCTGGGCATCTACCCTCATGGTGGGCCAGAAGTACCCGAGCAGCAAGGTCTTTTTCACGAGCATCCGGAAGCCGACGTGGGAACCACAGAGTCCCTCATGAATGTCCTGAAGAATTCGGTCGCCTTCTTCCGGGGTGATACATCGTAGCCATGGGCCGAGGTAGGACCTCTTGTATAGGAAGCCTTGTCGAAGGGCGTACCGAGCTGCTTTACGTTGGAGTTTCCGTGACTCAACTCGGTCGTCCGGGAGTTCACCTCGGTTAAGGAATCGGACTAATGGTCCCATCCAGGTATCCCCAGGGTAGATGGGGTACACCTCTTCTCCTTGGTACCCCGGTTCGGCTAAGACTTCTACGAGGACCGTCTTGTTCAGGTCAGAAAAAGAGGTAGAAGCGAGCCGGGAGAGAGCATCAGCTCTCCTATTTTGTGACCGCGGTATCCTCTGGATTTCGAAAGACTCGAAGTGTGCGACTAGCTGGAGGACCTTGGAGAGGTATCGATGCATCACATCTTCCCGGGCCTCGTATTCGCCTAGTATTTGGCACATGACGAGTTGAGAGTCGCTATAGACCATGATATGCGCGGCCCCGAGCTGACGAGCTAACTGCAGGCCGGCGATGACTGCTTCGTATTCGGCTTCATTGTTGGAAGCAGCGAAGTCAAATCTCAGGGCATATGAGCAAGTTTCTCCTTGGGGATCTTCGAGGAGCAAGCCGGCTCCACTACCCTCACTATTGGATGAGCCGTCCACATGCAAGGTCTAACGTTGGGGCTCGGTGATGGACGAAGTGACAGCCTGGGTAGTAGCATGGGTGGCCTCATTTACTTCCTCAAAGGTGAGCTCGGCAAGAAAGTCTGCGAGAGCCTGGGCTTTGATTGCCATGCGGGGCTCATAAGATAAGTCGTATTCTCCCAACTCAATGGCCCACTTGGTGAGGCGTCCAGAGGCCTCCGGTCGCGATAGGACCTGTTGAAGTGGTTGGTCTGTCCTCAGGCAGACGTGGTGAGCCAAGAAGTAGGGCTTGAGCCTACGTGCGGCATGGATTAAGGCCAGCACGAGCTTCTCCGCCTGAGTGTACCTGGTCTCCGGACCTCGGAGGACTCGACTGACGTAATAAACAGGTGTTTGGACACCCTCCTCTCTGATGAGCACGGCACTGACAGCTTCGGCTGCAGCAGATAGGTACAAGAATAACCTGTCCCCCGGGCGAGGTGAAGTGAGTGTTGGGAGGTGGTTGAGGTAGTCCTTTAGTTGCTCAAACGCCTGTTGGCACTCTTCCGTCCAGGTGAATTTGTCAGCTTTCTTGAGGACTTTGAAGAATGGTAGTGCCTTGGAGGCTGACTGCGATAAGAACCGGTTCAGGGCGGCCAGCCGCCCTGTCAGTCTCTGGACGTCACGGACGCACCTTGGTGGGGACATTTCTTGGATGGCCTTCACCTTGTCCGGATTTGCTTCAATACCCCGCCTAGAGACGAGGTTGCCCAGGAACTTTCCCGAAGTGACCCCGAGAACACATTTCTTGGGGTTCAGCATCATTCGTGTCTCCCGAAGGACTTCCAGGACTTCTTTCAGGTCGGCAAGGAATGTGGAGGTTGTCTGGCTCTTCAAGAGGACATAATCTACGTAGGCCTCGACAGTCCGGCCGATTTGGGATTTAAAGACTTGGTTAACCAAGCGTTGATACGTGGCCCCGGCGTTCTTTAGTCCGAAAGGCATGGTGGTGTAACAATATGTGCCTTTGTCAGTATAGAAGGCGGTCTTTTCCTGATCCCCTGAGCTCATCCCGATCTGGTGGTACCCTTTAAAAGCGTCAAAAAAGCAGAGGACTTCATATCCCATTGCTGAGTCCACCAAGGTGTCGACCTTAGGCAATGGGTAGCAATCCTTGGGGCAAGCCTTGTTAAGGTCGGTGAAGTCGACGCACATTCTCCAGGCCCCGGTGTCCTTCATCACCATGACCGGGTTGGACAACCAGGTCGGATATTGGACCTCCCGGATGATCTTTGCAGGGAGGAGCTTATCCACTTCTTCGCCCACAGCTCGGCTACGCTCAGGGCCGAGGTGCCTTCGTTTTTGTTTGACCGGGCGGACTTGGGGGTCAACATTCAGCTCATGTATCATGAGGTGATGCGGAACTCCTTGAACCTCCTCCGCGGCCCACGCGAAGACGTCCCGGTACTTTCTGAGGAGGTCTACCATGCCTCTTTTAACAGGATCGGGCAGTCGGGTACCAACGCGAACTGTCTGATCAGGCTTGGTGGGGTCCAGAGGGAGTTCTTCCACCTCATCCCCCGTCTCCAGCCTTGGGATCTTCTCAGCTCGCTGAGGATCAATGCTATCTATCGAGAGGAAATTTGACCTCTTCTCGGGCCTTGCTCCGGAGATTGATGGAGAGGCTGCTTGTAAGGTGGCGAGATAACACTCTCGGGCAGCGCAGACGTCGCTGCTGACCTCGGCCACCCCAGCAGGAGTGGGAAATTTGAAGCTTAAATGGTAAGTGGAGTACACGGCCCGTAGGGCATTAAGTGTAGGTCGACCTAGGAGTAGGTTGTATGGCGAATCAGCCTTAACCACTACGAAGTTGACGGGGATGGTTCTGCAGCGGGGGTGATGTCCCACAATTACCGTCAGAGCCACCATCCCTTCGGGGTGCACAATGTGTCCCCCGAAGCCCACAAGAGTAGTTCTTACCGGGGTCATGCACTCTCTGGCCAGCTTGAGGCTCTCGAAGGTACGGAGATACATGACATCCACCGAACTCCCCGGATCAATGTAGACCTTTTTCACAATATAGTTGTTGGTGAGAACTTCGATCACCAAGGCTTCATGATTGCTGGAGGCAGCTGGGACGGGGTCACTGGGCCCGTAAGTGATCACCTCGGACAGGCGAGAATTTAGCTCGGCCTGATCCGGGTTGGCTTGTCTGTAGGTCCTCTTCCGGGAGTTCTGGCTATCTCCTCCCGTCGGACCGCCGGCAATGGTGTTAATGACTCCAACAATATTTGGCCCATATCCCAATCTTTGACCTGAGGATCCGTCTCCGGGTGGCCTTTTCGGCTCCCTAGGATCCTCGGGAGGTCGGCAACTGCTTCTTGACGTCCGCCTCTCATCACGGCGTTGGTCACCCCGCTTATCACGTCGATTCTCATCACGCGAATGACCTCCACTTCGGCGGATGAACTGCTTGAGGTGGCCTTGTCGGATGAGGTTCTCAATCTCCTTTTTGAGATCGTTGCAGTCCTCTGTTTCATGTCCGATGTCCCGGTGATACAGACAGTAGAGATTCGAGTTCCTCTTGTCTTTGCTGCCCCACATCTTGGGAGGGGCCTTTCCGAGGTTGTTTTGTTCCATTACAGACAGCACGCGGGATCGGGAGGTGTTAAGGGGAGTCAGTTCGGACTCTGGGATGAGCGACTTCCCCTTAGAGATCCTGTCGAACACACTACGACGATCTCGGCCGGGACTCTGGAAGCCGCTTCCGGTCCCAGCTTCACCTCAGCGAAGCTCCTTCCCTTTTCGGGGGTCGGCCCTCTGGCGAGCAGCTTGGACTTCTTTCTTCATGCGATTGAGGTCCTCGGCCTGTATGCCCTTCTCGACCTTCAACCACAGTTCGTGGAGTGTGCGGGGATACTTCTTGTGGATCCCCTTGTTGAACACTCCAGATACAAGCCCATGAGTGAATGCAGCAATAGTGACTTGCTCATTGGAGTTAGGTATTTGTACGCTTTCCTCATGGAACCTTTGGACGTACGACCGAAGTGACTCCCCCGGGTTCTGCTGCATATTCAGCAGGTAAGCCGAGGTCCTGGTCGTAGGTCGGGAGGAGATGAATCGATGGAGGAATCTTTCCACCAGTTCCCCAGGGTGGAGATGCTCCTAGGTTCTAATCCCCAGAACCATTTTCGAGCAGTGCCCTGGAGGAACACTGGAAAAGCTCGGCATATGACTGGGTCAGGGATGCAGTATAAACGGAAAGCCGAGATGAAGGCGTGGATGTGATCCTTGGGATCACCTCGGCCGTCATAAGATGGTAATAGAGGGAAGCTTGAAGTTTGGAGGAAGCCTTTCCTCGTTAATGTCATCAGTGAAGGGCGGGGCCCTCATATAATTCACCCCGGGTATTCCCAGGGGCCGAGGTTCCTCCTCAGGTCGTCGCCCTAGGAGTCCCCGGGAAAATGCCTTGGTCATGGAAGCTACCTTAGAAGTGGCCTTAGAAAATGCCCGCTTTGAGGCACTTCGGCTTAGGCGCCTTCCATCAGATTCTTCGTCAGATGAACCTTCGGGAGACCCATCCGATTTTCTTTTAGAGGACTCAGCCTTCTGCTTGCCTTGCCTCTTTAAATATCTCCCCAACTCCTCAAAGATGTTGGGGTTCTCGGTTACAAACTCGGCCATACGTGTTATGGCCTCTTCGTTTGCGGGCTGAGTCCTTGGGGGCTCCTGTCCTTCTGAAATATCTTCCGGTTGGGCTGCATTGCTTTGCTCAGCACCAATGGTGAGAGCCTTCCTGCTCTTAGAACGCGTAGGCTTCATATTTTGGTATTCTCGCGCTTCCCACAGACGGCGCCAATTGAAGAGGTCATTTTTGTCCCGCTGGAGTGGGTCACCCGAGCTGGAGAAGGCCTCTTATCCTGGGTGGTTATCTCAGACGAGGTCACCTGCTTAGATTGTAGGAGGGACTAGAGTCCCCGGTGTAACTCCGAAGCTTAAGTTAGTTCGGGAATAAAAGAGTAATGAGTAGAGAAGACTAATATGCCTTTACCAGAATTTTTGTCCTCCTCTTCTTCAGTGGAGGTGTTGAGTATTTATAGGAGTCAGATAGGAGAGAGGGACTGCTTGCACAGGTCCCTAGAGATCTGGCAGGGCCAGTGTATCGAGGTGACATAATGGACTCTGCGGAAAGGTGCGCCGGAACAGTTGTGTCAGGCGGCGCATGTCAGAGCAGCTTTAACAGAAGTGTCAGACGTGTCAGACGTGTCAGGGGTCGACTCCGGTTGCCAGGTCATTATACTTGACCTCGGCTTTCTAAGTGAAGGCCTTGGCCGAAGCAATAACTGGGCCGAAGTCAAGGCTCGATGGTGGGAGGCCGAAGCAGTCGGAACAGCTCTAGCCGAGCTGGAAATACCCTCCTCAGTTGCCAAAATTAGAAAAAAGAAGAAGAAGAAGCAGAAGAAGAAGAATATATGGAGGTTGTTAAAATTCAGTGGGCACTGAATCTAACATTCACTTGCCAGAATTATTTAGCTTTTGTTTCCTAACAGATAGAATTCATTCTTTTCATATTTGTTTTCCCCACATACTACTCCCTACTTGGTGGTCCATATTATGACCAACGAAGGTGAGAAGAAAACAAGTCCGAATTTTCTTTGACGGCGTGACCCTTCACCAATAGGGCTTGCTGGTAGGGTTGGAGAGGAAATACTTGTAGTATCAATTAGTGTAATTTGCAAGGATAGCTTCATTTGAAGTTTGTAGCCTCAAACAAATCTTACATGTCAACAATAAGCATCGTAAAATCTGCAATACATATTTGGTAAATCAAATACTAAACGAAAACTCAAAACAACCATCAAGCAGAGAATATATATTAGTCCACCAAAATAACCATCAATCACTTTTTCGTGATCATATTTTTCAATCACCTTTTTTATTTTATATACGTTAAATCGTTGTTGTAGTATATTTTTCTATAGAAACTTCAGAAAATGACAATCCAAAAGCAACCTAAGTAACAATTTACCAATTATAACTAAATCTATAAATTACCCATAAAGCAAAATTTTCTACCTTTTGCTAAATTGTAGATTTCAGCCCACCACACAAATTCATTTCACACCTGTTTTTGCCTTTAGTAGCCCCACAAATTCCATGTTCAATGTGAGTCTGTGACCAAGGGAAGACGAGAAGAAAGGAAATCAAAATCTTCTCAACGAAGGGTACTAGAAAAAAAAAAGAGAAAGAAATCAAGAAGCTGCAAAAAGCGACAAAGGACGATGACGTCCATGATTATGTATTCATGTACACATAATCTGATGTCAGTCTTGAGTGGCCTAAACTTCTGGAGAAATTTTCCAAAATATTTTGGATTGAGTTTCATTAATTATTACCAATATATCATGTTCACACTGAGCCCAAGCCAAACTTGCCAAGCAAGTATTGGTAATTGCAAATTAATCCCTCCAAGGCCCAAGCTACGTTACAAAATCCCTTCTTTTTTTTTTTTTTTTCCCGTAAACTCTCAAATCCCATAGTATTTATTTCATCTCTCTCACTGACTATTCCTGCTTAGTGGCTTCACCAACTTCTCCCAAATACACTACTCTCTCCTCTCTGTTCTGAGCTCCGCAAGAACCCTCTCTGTTTCTTGATCCAATTCTGAAAAAATGGAGTCCCAAACCTCCCAAAGCACAAAGAAAACCAATCAAACCCTTCCTCCCAGGAGAGGGCAGATTAAGATGAAGATATTCAAGTCTATTGCAGGAATTGTGACCAAGGCCAATGGGTCCAAAAGGAAGAATGCGGGTTCCCTCAGCTCAACTTCGACTACCCCGCATGCAACCCCAAGTGGGTTCAATTCGGATGCTGATTCTGATCCATGATCTCTGCTGCGGAACTAGCTGGGTTCTAATGTTGTATGTACAGGTTTTTTTTGGAGGTGTCAGAGGTTTCCGAATGTTGTTCCCTCGGCTTCGGCAAGCCTTCAGTCTGGGGTTTTTTAGGTCCGGCTGCGTAGGAATAAGCTCTTTCCTTTTTTGTTTCTCTTTCGCGCCCCGGAGCTGAGATTTGACCAATTTTTGTTCTCGTCGGTTTGTAATACTGCCTAATATCATAGTTGTGTTTGTAAATAATGAGGCCAATTTGATGGCTGAAACCGTCTCATTTTCTGGTACTTCAATTTTGATGCTGGTGTAAGTTATGACGATGTAAATAGAATTTTGTAACATCTACAAAGTTTTCTGCATATATTATTGCAGATTTGGACTTTTGGATCACTCTAATCAAAACTTTTTCATATTCTTTGACCCGTGAAATTTCTCTGCTCCAATATTCCAAACATGTTCTGAGGATATCCCTTTTCTTGGGCTCTTGAGCTTCGGCGGGCAATGAGCTTTGAGCCACCTCTGCAGTTTCAGGGAGGGAGCGCGGTGGTGGCTAATCTCCAGAGCCAGAGGGGGAGGTTTGTGTTCTACGGTGGTGGGTAAAAGTGTAAAACTCACTGAAATAGGGGCCAAAAAAAGTCATTTGATCATTGCCACACCAATTGAATTGGCCTTCGATCAAGGTTCGAATGACTCATTCCGCACATGTATCAACTCCCCTAATTGATTGGTTCATGAATCAAGATAAAAACGTTTGCCAAGTATTTATTGTAGTGCCCGAACTCCAGTCGAGCTGACGGAGACGTTAATTAAGTACGAGGAATTAGTTGTCAATTTTTCTGAATTTTCTTTCCATGGTAAATTTTAATCTCTTCCGTAATTGAAGAAAATATATGTCGATTTATTATTGTAGTGAAACGCTCAAATATGTATTTCTTGGTTGTTTTATTTATGCGTCTAGTTGGCTGTCCTGTTAATAGTAAATGTCACAAATTGTCACTAAACTATATAGGATTCCCTAATTCAAGCACTAAATATTTTTATTTCACCAAAATGATCATTTAATGATTGTATTTATTATTTGCTCTATTATTATAATAATATATAAATAAATGATTAATTTTGTGTACATAAATAGTACATACAGTAATAAACACGGATGCCTATCACTTAATTTCAAATTAAATTGGAATTGAAACTTATATATATATTTATATTTTTTATGTATATCAAATTAATTCATAATAAATAGATTAAGAAGAAGGTATTTTGAAAGAAAAAGCCAAAGATTTGAAGAAAAGAACTATGAGAAAGATACGTAACAAAACCTGAAAACCAACATGATTAAGCAAAAGAAGAGGAGCACGTGCTCAGACCAACAGGACTGGGACACATTGACGGTCCAACAGCCACACCACCATCACTGACCGATTCAATACTAGATGCTCCACAGTAGTGCCAGTACTCCTCAATCTTGCCAGACAAGAAAAAGCAGCTGTGATCTAGAACTGCAGCAGGAACCTTGACTTGGTACAACAAAAATAATTTAAGAACAAATCAAATAAAATAAAGGGATGATTTCAGAAACCTCCCCTAAAGTTTTTAATAATTTTACTGGCCTCCCTTGAAATTTACAAAATTACATAGAATGGAGTAAAAAGAAGTACAAAATTCAAATTTTGTTTTTCTGTTCAAAATCACAAAAATAATAACAAAACATCATGTCAAAAGAGATGACTAGTCTGTTTTGAATCTTGTGATCATTAGTGTACTTTTATTGTTTATTTGTATTTTATAATTTATAAAATGTGAATTTTTTGAATGATGAAATGTGTGTATTAATTGTTTTTAATTTTTAATTATTTTTAGTCTTTTACTAATACAATTTATATACATGTATAAAGGGAATTTATGTAATAAAAGTTTCATTTTACTTTTTTTAATGTTATTTTTTCTAATTGGACTAATTTTGTTATCAAAATCTTAAACTCAGGAGAGGTTTGTACAATTTTGTAAACTTTAGGGGAGACTAGTGAAATTATTGGAAACCTCAGGGGAAGTTTCTGAAATTATCCCTAAAACAAAACAAAGGATCTATAAGTACATTCCCAAACTGCCCCCAGAATCTCCTATATATACTCATCTTTTTCAACTCCCCTAGGCACTCACAAACCACGCTAGAGCAATAGAATCATTTTGTAACCGCTCTAGTATCATTGAGACGTCGTCTCGAGAACAGAAAGAAACAAACGGAACTCTGCTCTTTCCCCTGTTTTCACCAAAAATATTAGGACCGATTGGATTCCTGATCACTGCCGTCAAGAATGCAGCTTACGTTGTCCCAATTGAAGAACATGTCGCACCAAAATCCTCCTCTAAGAAGGGGGTTAATCAAGGTGAAGATATTCAAGTCAATTGCAAGATCAGCTGCTGATATTGTGTCTTTGGCTAAACAGCCGAGAAGTAACAAGAATCTAGACTCCCTCGACTCAGTTTCGACCACCCCACATGAAACTCCTTCTGGGTTCAACTCAGATTCCGAGTCTGATGAATGATCCCTTGGTAATTAGCTCGAGTCTTTTTTGGCTGGCCGCCAATTGGTACTCGTTCCTCAACTCAGCTTCACCCAGGTCCCATGCTGCGAGGAGTAGCAATAATAATAATTATTTATTGGTTCTTTCTTTTTCAACTGGATATTCTGATCATGTGCTAGTACTATCTGTGTCTGTAAAAAGCTAAAGCTGATGGTACGTCTGTAAAGGTCATGTTCGTTCATTGCCTTCTCTGGGATTATTGTATAAGCTGTACTCCTAATCAACACTAAGAATATCCTTTTCCTGCTTTCAAGGCCTAAAGCCGTTGTATCAGAATGCCTACCCTGCTGTATCTTTCAAACATTAATCAGTGAATTCTCAGAATTCCAGAGTACTCTTCAGAATTCAAGGCCTAAAGCCGTTTTGTTATTTGCGATTTTGTGCCATCAATCGCTTTTATAGTTTTGGTTTGGGATCCGAAAATTCGGAATTCAAGTACTCTTCAGATTTTATTTTATTTTTTTTACAAAAAAAAAAAATGAATAATTAAGTGTTGCCTAAGGTGGTAGAGTGCTTGGTACTCCTTATGATAGTAGTAAAGAATTACTTGTACTACGTTAGATTTCCACTGCCTTAATTTAATTAGCCCTGCGGGGAAGCGGGACGGGGCGGGGGACGGGGGATGGGGCGGGAGAGGGGGGAGTTTGTAGGCAGCGGGGCGGGGGATGGGGGAGGGGTCCCATTCCAAAACAATTCTGCACAAGATAATACCATTGATTGTCAATTTTCTCAAATCCCCATTTGCCAGATGATAGAATTTTGACGCATCAGCAGCGAAGAGGGAAAAGGAAATTACCAAACGATGCCATAAGCGCCACGGCCAAACGATGCATAACCAAATTCTGCACACTGGCAGCTTTGATTAGGCTTCTAGAATTTCCTCGATCCTTCAATTATGTTTTTCTAATTTTATTTTTCTGCATTGACTTGCTATTGCATTATTCGAGTCTAGTTGTACCTGGCTTAAACTTGCCTGTGATGTGAATTCTATTGACGCCCGTCTCTCTAACCCAGCAGAAAGAAATTTTACTGCTTCAATAAAAGCGAAAAATCCCATCTTGAATATTGGAAGATGATGGCTTGGCGCATCTAGAAGCGTGCCAGAGTCGTGAGGAACCACATAACACGGTTTTCAGACAAGAGCGCTTCGTCGGCAAACGCCTTCTTGCCATCTGCTGCACACTACGAACTCCGTCTCCCAAACCCCCGCCGCCTCCTCCTCTTCTGAACTTTGAAGAATTCATTCTGAACTTTGAAGAATTCATAAAAAAGAAACAACTATAAATTCAAGCCCCCCTTGTCAAGAGTTATTACTAATTCTGTTGGTTTCCTTCTAGTATTCAAACAAATGAACTCCATTTTTAACAACCATTCAACAACTACTCAAAATGGTAAACTTACAAGAAAAATGTTTACAAATTTTCCACTCCCTTTGTCACATTGGAAGTGTTAAGGTTGTGTTTGGATTGCATTTTCCATCATTTTTCATGAAAAAATTACTGTAGCGATTTGATATATGTGAGGGAAAAAGGTAATAGGGAAATGTGATCACGGAAAACGATAATATTTTCCGACGGAAACAAGCAATCCAAACAAGACCTTATACTTTCCCTTTTTGACTGTCCAAAAGTGTTTGTCATGTTTGACATTTCTAATTACTTTATTATACTCTGAAATTTTTCTTATATCCTTCATTAATGATACATAAAGACAAATATGATGGGATTGCTGTCAACTTTTTTTTTTTTTTTTTTACCAGCACATGATTAAGGGTAAAAATCGAACAAAAGCAAAAACTATTTGATAGATTGTACCATGCATAAAAAGCATATATGCTCAAACATGATTAAATATATGGGACGAAGAGAGTATAAATTTATACTCACAGTGAAAATGTCACTTTGCAAACTAAAACTCATGTTTGATGCAGGCACAAAGCTCCGGTTGAAGCCAAATTGGTCAACAACTTGGAACCATATCTACAACCATTTGTAGTTTCAGCCAAGCTCAATTACTAGTAATATTTTAAACAAGTTCAAAGGTTATTCTTGAGTTAGATTTGATTATTCCTGGTTATATGATTTCAGCCAAGCTCAAATGGTTCAAGTCTTTCGTATAGTCGAGCTGTACTGCTCTAGGAAATCTGATCTTTCTTATATGTAAGTTGCAAGTTTGTCTCTTATTATTGAGTCCGACTACAAATTAAGCTGAAAAATGAACATGATATTCTTTTCATTAGTTGACAAACGAATCTCGAATAAGCTCAATATGAATTAGCTCCTTGAAAAATTCTATAATCCGTCTAGAGAATCATTCCTTTCATTTTCATTTCTCAATTTTTATTATAACCTGGGAGTCAAAAAGCACTTTCAAAAATGAATTAATGTTCGAATGGATGACACCAAAAGGGTCCCCAGTTTTTTTAGGGCCCTAAGAGACCACAGATGTCATTATCAAAAAAAAGAAAAGAAAAAGAAAAAGAGGCCATGGATGTAATAGAAAAAAGAAAGAAGGAAAACCTGTTCGAATTTCAAAGTGCAGAACCGGACAAGCCCGAAAGGTTGAAAAGATGCTAATTGGCAATTGCTAAGGCCAGACAATGTGAAAATGGCCCCCACGGCCCCCTTTTCCCGACTCAAATCCCTCGAAAGCACGCTCTTTTCCCTCCCTCGCTTTCCCACTCTCTTTCTTTTTTCTTTTTACTTTTTAATTAGCTTAGCTCTGCCCACTTAGACTTAGTTCAGTGTTCAGTGTTCACGAAAAGAAAGCTCAGAGGAGCGAGCGTTACAGCTTAGAACTTGCAACAAACAAGTTACAACCACTAGTATTTCCTCCGAATCCAATTCCCAGAATCAAATCGAAAAAGGGAATGGAAAATGACAAGGAAAACGAAAACAACAAAACCATCGTACAGTTAAAAGGCATCCCAACTCACGGCGGAAAATATGTCCAGTACAGTGTGCTGGGAAACCTCTTTGAGGTCACCTCCAAGTACATTCCCCCTATTCAACCCGTTGGCCGTGGCGCTTATGGCATCGTTTGGTAATTTCCTTTTCCCTCTTCGCTGCTGATGCGTCAAAATTCTATCATCTGGCAAATGGGGATTTGAGAAAATTGACAATCAATGGTATTATCTTGTCCCTGAAACTCCCGATTTTTGTGTTGTGATTGCAGTTGCGCAACTAATTCTGAGACAAAGGAAGAAGTCGCAATCAAGAAAATTGGGAATGCATTTGATAATAGGATTGATGCCAAACGGACCCTTCGCGAGATCAAGCTTCTTACCCATATGGATCATGAAAATGTACTTTTCAAACTGGATTTCTTTGCTTATTTGAAGTGATATAAATAATCAGTGGTCATTTTGATTCAATTTATCTTGTTTGATTTGGTATCAATGGGTTATTTATGGCATTAAGCTTCCTTCTCGTTGATAATTCTTTGATCTATTGTCTGGCTATAGGAGGAACCTATAAGTTGTTTTAGCTGATTCTTCTTTCTGCAGATTATCAAGATTAAGGATATAATAAGGCCTCCGGAGAAGGAAAAGTTCAATGAGGTTTACATTGTTTATGAGTTAATGGATACTGATCTGCATCAGATAATATGTTCTCCCCAAGCACTCACAGAGGATCACTGCCAAGTGAGTTTGGTCACATTGTAATTATTTGTGTTTATTTGATTCTGTCATGCGACTAAGTGGCTATAAGGAAGATTTCGTTTTTATCTACCTCTCTTACGCGGTCCTCCTTGTTCTTTACTAGGATTCCCACCATGATATTGACTTTCTGAGGTACTGGTATGCGATGATATTCGTTCTGATATATGATGGAATTCCTTCTGGTATATAAATGACATAGTTCAGGCCGTGTTTGTATTATTTATCCCTCTGATGGTTGTCATCTTTGCGTTATTGCTCCTTGTACTTGAAAAACAATTTCTGCAGTAGTTGGCCTTCATGTGTCCGATGCTCCCCTTTTACTGTGGTTTTGGTGAATGCTGAATCTTAAACTATCTTTGTCTTGATTTTGGCAGTATTTTCTATATCAGTTATTAAGGGGACTGAAGTACATACACTCTGCCAATGTTCTGCATCGAGATCTAAAACCCAGTAATTTGCTTCTGAATGCCAATTGTGACCTCAAAATTTGTGACTTTGGCCTTGCAAGAACCACCACAGAAACGGACTATATGACCGAGTACGTTGTAACTCGGTGGTATCGCGCTCCTGAGCTACTGTTGAATTGTTCAGAATATACTACGGCAATTGATATTTGGTCAGTTGGCTGCATTTTGCTGGAGATTTTTAAAAGGGAACCTATCTTTCCAGGTAGAGACTACGCTCAGCAACTGGGGCTTATAGTGGAGGTACATTTTCTTCATTCTTCAATTTTTTGGGACCTTAAACTAGGGTTCCTATTATGGTGTTTAATTTAGTATGATTTTTACATGACTCTGGAATTGCTAACAAAGTGACTTGTAATTTTGCTTAATCTTTGTACTAATGCGTTGGTGGGAAGGGCAGCTATTGGGGTCCCCAGATGATGAAGATCTTGGATTCCTGCGGAGTGAGAATGCGAGGAAGTATGTGAAGAAGCTTCCCATCTTTCCAAAGAAACCTTTCTCCCACAAATTTCCAGACGTGTCCCCTGTTGCTATTGATCTTGCAGAGAGAATGCTGGTATTTGATCCATCTAAACGCATAACTGGTACACCTCCTGGTACTTGACGATTGTTACGATGCTTTCACATATTATTACGACTAAGTAAACTAGCTATTGGTACTTCTCTTAGCATTACTGTTTCTGTTTGATGAAGTTGAGGGAGCATTGAATCATCCGTTTCTATCAAGTCTACATGAGATAAATGAGGAGCCTACATGTCCATCCCCTTTCATCTTCGACTTTGAACAGACGTCATTGAGTGAGGAAGAGATAAGCGAGCTCATCTGGACGGAGTCTGCAAAGTTCAACCCGGATAAAACGGAGTCCTAGAAGACAGAAGCCGTTTAGGCATTGGTCTGTTGGCTTCCTTCACAAAATTTTCATGGATTTGCGAGTTTTGGTTGGCAGGTTAGGCAATATGCAGTGGATTGAAAGGCAGTTTACATAAATCAAGAGTTATACAGAGTTCAAACTGAATACTCAATACCTTGTATGTATGTATGAAGCCGGTTGTGATGTGAAATCTTTTGCCTTTTAACTTTTACTTGTGTTGTAATCTGCGCTGTTTGTATATGTACAAAGCAAATGGTGGTGATGTCTGTCATTGGGGAACCAATGCTCTTACGCTTGTACCCAAGAGTTCTCCCCGTAAACCATCCATTTTTGTTGGAACACAAAATACTGCTGTAGAATAATTAAGAAGTGCCAATACCTGTTTCAAGTTGTGTTAACTCCCCTCGCCCTCACCTTAATGGCAAAAATATAGAACAACAATTAAGTGGATTTCGAATATCATCTACTATGTATGAAGAAGGCAAGGAGAAACAAGCAATGAGAAGCAGAAATTTCCAGATGATAACAAAGCACCGCAGGTCAAATCTAGTGGGGAGTGAGTCTTGGCATTATAAACTAATCCTTGGCCAATTCGTCATGCCACTATGATAGCAAAGACAAAATCAAGGTGCAATTTTATAGTATGAATTTAGATGCTTATATCCCCAACTGAATATATTATAGTTGAGATGGTTGAACAGTCAAATTCTTAGTGATACATCCCTGTTTTGCAAGTGAATGTTTTGGATATTTGTCTAAACTTTTATTGTAGTTTACTGTAAAAGTTGTAAAATTTTTTTTAAAGTGTGTAAATTTTTGAATATTTTAAAGTGTATCGTTAAAAATTTTGAAATTTTTTTTGAAACTATTGTAACTAAAATTATTAAAAAACTTATAGCAGATAAACTTGGCCAAAAACTTGATTACCTTTTTTTTTTTTTTTTTTTTGTCGACACAGGGATATCTTGGAATCACCCAAACTAATCCCCTACGGCTGAACAGAACCCACCCCTTAGGATGCCCAAGGCGTTAATTCAGGGAGAGTCGAACCGTGGTCGATGCTATAAAAACAAACGACACGACCAGGTGAGTTGCACCCCGATGGCAAAAAACTTGATTATCAAACAAGGCCATTTTTCATCTTCTTTAAGAAATGGGATAATTGCAGAAACCTCCCTTGAAATTTCTGACACTTGCACTGACCTCCCCTGTGGTTTGAAAAATTGCACTAACCTCCCTGAACTTACTAATTTTTGCAAATTTAGTCCAAAACGATTAAAATATTGTTTAAGGGAGTGAAATTAGAATTTTGTACTAGATTTGCCTTTTGTACTATATGTCCAATGAATGACAAAGTACTACAAATCAATTAATAATTAATAAACTTTAAGGGGGCGTAGTTTATGGGCAAATACGCATTACCCATTTAAAGTACCAACTCTTTATGGATATTTTACTTTCAAACATTTAATTTATGATAAATATATCAATGTTTGTAAGTAAAATTCAAAAAGTGTTATAGTAATATTCTTACAAAAAGGAAATTGGTAGGTTATCTATTTAATATAAATTAAATATTTTTAAAAAATAAATGGCCCATAAAATATTAATTCTTTATGACTTTCATCCATTAGTTAAGTAAAGTATTGACTCTTTATGGGCATTTTATTCTGAATCATTTAATTTATGTTAAATACATAAATATTTGTAACTAAAATTGAAAAAAGTGTTACATTAATAGTTTTACGAAAGGGAAACTGATTGGTTTTATATTTAACAAAAATTAATACTCTCAAATATTTCTACGACTCAAATATTTAATTTTTATTAAATACAAAATCTACCAATTTTCCTTCCGTTAAAACATTTGCACCAGCCGGTTTTAGTCCTCGGAACAGGTATGCGCTTCCCCTTTCCCGGAGGACGGACCTGAATTGAACACTCGACGGGATGAACACCAAAAATTTATATACTACTAATAATAGAAATTAGAAGAAGAAGAAAAGAAAACCTAGCGAGAGTCTGCTCATGAATCTTTCTATTTTCTTCTGATTCATTGAATGTGAATAGAAGAAGCAGATGATGAGGCTGCTTCTCCAAATCCTAAGGAACAATTCTTCACTGAAGAGTGAACTGAATGGTGGCACAAAAGCTTCGGCACTTCCCAAACTCTTTTCTCGCTGGCTTCACGCTCCCACACAACCACCGTATTTTCAATCTCCTCCACTCTTATTGCTCTATGCATAGCTCCTCGCATTTCTGTGTAAATATTATGCTAATAGAATTTCCACGCTGATTTTTTTCTGTTTATTATTGTTATTGTTGTTATTCTTGTTATTGTGCAGATCGTTTGGCATTGCCTTCGACATTGACGGCGTCCTTCTCCGGGGCGAAACTTCCACCGGCGGCTCTCCTCAAGCTCTCAGGCGTCTCTACTACCACTCTGCAAATTCCTGCTCAATCAGTTGAGAGTTAGAGAACACTACATCGACTTTTTTTTTTTTTTAAATTGCTTCGAGTTCGGTTTCATAGAGCATATTTTTCTCTTGATTACCTTTCATTTTATTTTACCATTTCACACGAACTTTTTTACATAGCCTAGAATGATATTTCAATGGCTATCTGCAATCTATTGTCCTTCGGCATTTCATTGTGTTAACAATTATGTATATTAAAAAAAATCCTTCATCTCATTTGCTTTTTTTTTTTAAATGTGCTTTGTGTCCAGGTGCTTTGAAGGTTCCTTATGTTTTTCTGACAAATGGTATGTTTATGCATGTCTCATATTATTAATTTCTTCTTGCATAAAGTCTTCGTGAAGCAATGAGATGCTTATTGGCTAGTTAAAGTAACAATTATATTCCGTAATTAGAGATTTTGGTGATTGGTTTATTATTTCCTCACCTTTACATTGGACTACTTTGGCTCAGTATGTTATACATTACGTTGGCTAATGAAATGGATAATTGTGCTGCTGAAGATTTATTGTTTCAGCATTGTAATAGGAGGTGGAGTTCCTGAATCTGAAAGAGCCAAGGAGTTAAGCAAACAGTTGGGTGTTGATATTTTGCCCTTGCAGGTACTGTTATTAGTTGGCTCGTGGCTTTTAGAATGTAGAACTTAGTCTATCTTGAGGTATATATCAGTATCAGGAGCTTAGAATTTTTTTCAGTTCTACACGTATTGTTTGCATCCTGCTGTCAAAGAGGCCTTTTGGTCATAACAATTTTTCAACTGAATCATGCTGCAGGTTATACAGGGCCATACTCCATTCAGAGAACTTGTTAAAAGGTGCTTGTTTACAACTAAACAGCTATCCATGTCACCGGAAATTCATTTGATAGCATAGGTGAATATGTGTGATTTTTTAGCAGAGGAAGGAGTTGTATCAGAATTCTGATATTCGTATGATACTTGTGCTATGTGGTATATGTGTTAACAATTGGGCCTGTTAATGTCAACTAACTTTTGTGGATAAATGATTTCGTTGATTACTCTATTAGCACATGAAGGCGTATGCATTTAAAATAATATGTCCATATTGTGGTTGCATTTGCTGCCTATTGTTCAGATGTATGCATTTAAAATAATATTGTTGTGTTAAATCATTTGAAAGATATGCTACCCTGAAAGGAAACGAAGCCAAAAAAACAACTTAGCTTGATTAGCTTTTGTTTTGCTGCTGTAACTGCTTTTACTCAATACTATTTCAAATGCAGTGTTTTAATTATTTCGCTTGCAAGCCCAATACATTTGTTTACAGAAGTTTAAAATGTCAGGATGCATTTAATTGTATAAAACATGAAGCTTTCTCCTAACAAATTGATGTAGGTTGATTTGTTTAAATCTGGAAGAGGCCTGGGCTTATTCCTTCATGTATGGTTAGAGTATGTCCAACTTGTTTCTTAAAACAGTTACATTACCCCAACTATTTTTT
>NC_040036.1:19337177-19493588 GCF_003713205.1 Coffea eugenioides
TTCTGACAGTGCTAAGGTTTATGTATTCCTGTATCAGTTGAAGGCATTGCTTCTTGATTCTGAAAGATCAAAGATCATCAAGAAACTTAGTGATGCTAATCAGTACAATCGAGTTCTGAAACGACAGGTTTGTTGTGTAGTCCCCATTTTTTTTTTTTTTTTTGAGTAGTCCGAATTGTTTTATCATGTAAAGGCATAGTTGCGTTAATGCTTGCAGTTGCAAAGCAAGGAGGATTCGTTGGTTAATTTTAAAAGTGAACTTGCTGTTCTGGAGCTGGAGATTCAGGTTTGCCTCTAGTATAACTGCTCTCCTAGTGTATCATATGACAATTCCAATTTTCTTAACAAGTAGTTCCCTTACACTAGGAGGAACCTTATTGGAGTTCTATGTTGCAAAGTGGTAATATATTCCAATAATCGTTAAAACATTCACAACTGGTATTCTGTTTATAACCCAATTTCCTCTCTAGAACATGACCATTTGGGAGCTAGTTACTTTTCTCAATTAGCTTGATATCAACCAAGAAATTGGATTCTGGTCTTCCTGGCTGCATAATTGGCATTCACCATACATCTCTATTGATTTGCAGGCATTGGTCAGTTTAGCTGAAGAAATTGCTAATTATGAAATTCCAGAAGGTTCGAGGAAGATACGTGGGAGGTACATTCAGTCTCACCTCCTTTCAAGGCTAGAAGGTATATCCCCATACTGTCTGAAACTAAATACTTTCTTTCTTGTGTGGAGCCTTCTAGTTTTTCGCGTCTGGTCTCGTAGTATTTGGTGGAGGTCATCAGGCCTGTGCTCAGGCTTAAATGGAACAAATATCAGGATCTTCTGAAGTACAAGATGTATCTTGAGTATTAAAAGGACTTGTGTTTATCAAGGGTGAAGGCTGAATGATGCCCCTTCACTCGAACCCAAACTTTTTGCGCATGAATCACTTGTGCTATCAATACTGAGATTTGTACAAGATGTGGCTTTAGCATGGAGGAAGCAAAATGGTGTCTAGATGCTTTAAGTTGTTTATTAAGCTGATTTCTGGCCTGTTAGAGTGGTTCACCTATTATGTAATACAATAGTATTCTGTGAGTCTGACAAAGCCTTGGCAAATCTTCCTTATTTGTACTTGAAAACTTTTTTCTTTTCTCTTTTTGGTGGCGCTGATGGATCTTTTCGCTGTTGCAAAAGCTGTACAAGAAAAATTGAGGGAACAGACAAAGGATGTGGATGCTGCTCAATCCAAAGAGGTTCCTTTATATTGGTATGGAGTGGCAGAGGTGAGTTAGCAAAAAACCGTGTTATTCTCTGATTGAATCATGACTTTTGCCAGTAAGGATTTTCGCTTATTTAGTTTCTCTTATGCTGTTTGGACTGTATAATCTGGCTACACACCTAATCATTGAGAGAACTTACCATAAATTTCATACCATCAAGAGGTTTCATGGACCTGCTAGTTGCAATTGTTTGTTTCTACATGTTTTCCTCTTTTGTGTAGAAAGACTAAACAGTTTATCTATTATATAACCAATTGCATGAAACACCATTCTGTCTGAATGTTGCCACAAACACTTTGTTGAAAAACTTCTGTCTTCTTTGCTTTTCCCTTCCAATTTTTTCTCGGTAGATAAATTGCATTGAAAAACTGTACGGTAAATTGAGAAAGAGGAATGGTTAGGTTAGTTCCTTTAAAGGAATACTATTATTGAAAACGTTCTGCCTTTTGTTGAGAATATTAGAAGAGATAATTGCTGAAAGCACAACTAGCCCCCAAACTCAACTCCCAACTGAAAGAACAATCTTAAAACCTCAACCTAAAACACAATTCCTTAATCTAAACCTTAAAAAACTTCAAATTCAAAATCCTCAACATCCAAAAAGCCAAAGCAGAGCCAGAAATATTGAGTGGTTATCCAGATACAGACACACATCTACAACCATGGGTTTTCTATGTATGTATGTATATGATATGGATGTATAATATATAAAGCTCACCAAATCTTGACTAGCCTTTGAGAAAAATAAAATAATGCGTGCGCTTGACTCCAGTGCATCATCGAGCTCAAACTTGAGTTTGAGCTTGAGAAACATCGAGCCAAGTTTAGTTCAAGTAGCTCACAAGCCGCTCAATTCATTTGCCCTACAATACTAAGCGCCCTTAATTAAGGTTTAGCTTGAGAAAGAAGATTTACGACTTTCTGAATAACTCAAAAATTGCAAGTTGAGTCGATTTTCGTGAATCTGCATTTAGGGTACTTTAGACATGCTGATATAAACTACTCCTGCATCATCAATTTATGGGTTTGAACTCTAATACACCATTGTAAATACCTTTTTCCAGTGTTTTGGGGGGAATTTTAGTAATGTCATTGAACAATTTTCCTCACGGGTATAAGGCCTCACTTGGCTTTGATTTGATATTACTTAAAAATGTAACGATCAAATGACCCACTAACATTTCATTTGTGTCAGAGTGTACAAGTAATGGGTTCCTTTGATGGATGGAGTCAAGGTGAGCACCTATCACCAGAGTACACTGGTTCTTACACGAAATTCTCCACGACATTGATGCTGAGACCTGGAAGGTATGCTCTCGTATGTTGCTTGCATTCTCGATCTTAATCCATGTTGTCCTCCTCTGATCCATCTCTTATATCATGAAGGTATGAAATTAAATTCTTGGTTGATGGAGAATGGAACTTGTCGCCAGAATTCCCTACTATTGGTGAAGGGTTGATGCAAAACAACTTGTTAATCGTGGAATAGCTTCAATTTGCCGACTTGGCCGTATTAGATGTGTTAAGTGCGAAACTCTTTTGCCTAGAAAATTGTAATCAAATGATCTTCTTAGAAATCTTACTCTATTTGCTTCACCAAACTGCGGATGCAAAATGCCTCTGGACTCCATTTGCTTGGTGTCATATGTTTCCTTTTGGCTTAGCTCAGGAAAAGAAGAATAATAATACTGGCAAACTAAGGAACAACGGCAAAAGAAAAATAGGAAGAAGGCCATTTTTAGAAAAATAACTCTGAAGTTGTTTTTCAGAACTGTGATTTCCCTATCTTGGGAATAGTAATAAAGACGACGCTATTTCTTTAATTTGTAGTATACATATCAATATTCTGGTCAATGACCGTCCAGTCCTGTATTCCCATTTTCCTTAACTGCCTGAGATTACTGTATTTGCCTTCGCATTTTTATTCGCTTCTCCATGTCTGCCCTATGTTTTCAGCTGCTCTAGGTAGATTAACTGAACTCCCCTGGGTAACTAACTAAACTTGAGGTAGAGGCTTTTGGCTTTGGCGTCCAAACAAACAAGTGTAATTATGTTGGTCAACTCAAGACGGTGTCAAGCTAGTAACTAATTTTACATGGGGAAGAACATCTTGCAATATAGAATTCTAGTTGATTAATGTTAGTTGCACAGTTAATAAGACCTTATCATCTCCTGCCCAGTTAAAAATCTTGTAAAGACGTTGGAAAAAAGTGGAGCAGCTGATTCTATGGATCCTACAGTTCTTGTATTTATTAAGACGATAACCATTATATGTGGAACAGATATAGTTAATTATATACTCTTTAAACTCATGAATTCAAGGGTTGATTGGCGCATTTAGGTTTATTTGAGTGGCTGTTTGACGTTCGCTTTTGGTGAAGCCAAGAGTTCACTGTCATTGTCTTCCGAACTGGTGCCCCATCAAGCTCCAAGGAGTATTTGGATGCGTATGTGCGAGGGCTTGCTCATACGTTGGTTCCTTCCATTTGAATTCCTTGGAAGCTTGTGGTAAACCCTTTTTTTGGGTTAACTTGATTGGATTGCATTCTTTTGGATTTTTTTTAGAAAAATTACTGTAACGATTTGATATATATGAGATAAAAAGGTAATTGAGAAATGTATTCACAGAAAACGTAAATTTTTATTTGAAAAATTGCTGTCTTGGGAAAATTGAATTTTGAAATTTTTGTAATTCCATCTTGGGAAGTCAGTGGAGCTTGTCACCTGCACCCAGCACGTTTCACCTCAAGTAAGGACTGGTTTACGACAGAGGGAGGATCTGTTACTTCGATTCGACTCATCATTTACGTTGGGAACAGGGTCCTCCGGGTGACCAATCATTAAATTCTCCGAATCTGATTCTTTTTTTTTTTGGTTCAATGAATTCTGTGGTTTATAAACGCACGCTCGTGAGTATTAACTTACCTAGCTTACATTTCAAGATTTTGTTCTCTATCAATGTACCCCCGAAGATACTGCGCACGTAAACCTTTGATTTGTGTGAACTATTTCTGGGGAAGTAGCATATGTTCTTACCCACTTCATCTGGTCATTATTGAGGCAATCTTTCTCTCGACTGTTATTCCCTACTGGCTGTAGGCCATTTTTTCCCCCCGATTGTTATTGTAAATAGCTATACTGGCAACCGCTTTGGTTGGGTGTATTCTATTAACATGTATTCCAGAGATTTTGAGACGTCCACTGTGAGCTATAGTTTTTTTTTCCTTTTCACATATTTGATCGAATTGTCACCGGATCAAATGGGGTGCATAGGCACTGCAATCGGCGGTGAAATTTTTAGAAAATCTTGAATAATAATAATGGAGGTTAAGGACCTTAATATTTTGATCTACACTCGAAAAAAATTTTAAAATTCTATCCGGTAACCAACTACTCTATAGAATAGTTGGTTCCCTGTGAGCTATAGTCGGGTCTAACAGTGTTTGGATTGTAAATTATTTGAGATATTTTTACTGTAACACTTTTTGTGATGTGATGTATGTGAGATAAAAAGATAATTGAAAAGGTAAAAAGATGTATTGAAAATTGTAATGATGATGTAAGCAAATATATTTGACCAAATAAATTGTTGTCCAAACAAAGTTAATATTAGCATGTTTGCTTACGTTTTAGCTGAGGAAATTCTACACGAGGCAAACTGCAAATAGTACCTCGGAAGGTTGAGTGGTGGAGTCTTTGCTTTGGAAGAAGCATGTGTTAGAAAGTTTCAAGAGGGCAAACAACTTTTGCTTCATGGACTTTTACCAAACAGGAACTTGCACATGCTGACACGATGATTTGAACACTCGATTTGTGAACTGTGACATCGGTAGAACCCAAAAAAAACATTTTATTAGTATTATTATTAATTTCGTCCAATGAGTTAATGGTTAGCTGAGGCAACCAACATGAAGAACTGCCCCGGACGCTACAAACCATGAAGCCAACTGCATAAGGTCACCCCTGTACCTGAAAGTTACTAGTAATATATATATCGCTGCAGTCTAACAGTCCCTCCAACACCGCAGAAGAATCAACTCCATAACAAGAACAAACCCTTTCTCTCTCTCTCAAAACTTAGGAGTAAATTTTCCTCTTGATCATCTTTTGCTCCCCTGTTCTCTGCTTTGCATAACCACACTCAGAGTTTTGATGCTCTCCCTCTTTTCCTCTCTCCCATGTTCTGCGCATTCACACAAAGCGCGGCTCTCTTCCTCTTCCTGTTCTCTTCTCTTTTTCTCTCCTCTTTTCCCATTTCTTTTTCCATCCTTCCGGTCCAGCAAAGAAGCCTGGTATTATCGCTGCCTAGGACTTGATCCTTGAAGCTCTTATCCAACACTCTTTCATTTATCTCGGTCGGTCAATAGATACATATTTGAGTTTGTTTATTCGAGACGGTTTTACACATTTCCAATGGGACAGATCAAACCATCTCCTGATTTTATGAGTGAAACAAACCACAAACCTATGGATGTCAGGGTGTTGAAGAAAAGTATATCTGACAAGATGTTGCTGCCAAAGCCCAAGAAAAAGAATGACGAGAAGAAGAATGGAAAGAATAATAGTAACAATAAGTTCTTGATTACAATAAACGTCCTTGGTAGCGCTGGACCCGTAAGGTTTGTGGTGAACGAGAATGACAGTGTCTCAGAAGTGATAGATGCAGCCCTAAAACTTTATGCCCGCCAGGATCGCCTTCCCGTTCTTGGTTCTGATGTCAACAGTTTCCTTCTCTATCCAGCCAATGCAGGATTGGACGGTAGGGATCTTGTCAATCCAGTTTTCAAGATTTTATGTTCAAATTCTTGTTTTGACCCTTGGTCCTTATTTGTAATACTGCTAAATTTTGGCATACTCTTTCTAGTATCTTCAAAAAAAAAAAAATTTTAATCAAGCTTTAGCAAATCGGCACTGAACTTAGTCCTCAACCTTCGAAGACAGACTAATGCACGTGCCAATTGTTGCAGCTCTCATCCTATCAGAGTCAATAGGATTGCAGGGAGTGAGGAACTTTGTCCTCTGCAAGAAGCAGAGGCGGCCACAGATGACAGAGGCAAGGTCGGAGATGATTTCTCGTAAGAGGAGTGGCAGTTGGGTGAAGGCGTGGTTTAACAAGTCCCTGAGCTCCAAGACGTTATCGCACTGATATTCATGCTTTCAGAATTGGAAATAAATGGGCATCCCCAAATACACTCGTTACAATGAACTGTGGTTGTGTGTTGACATTTCATAATGCCATGTATATGCTTGTGTTTCATGATCGCTTTCTTGTTGGGTTGTGTAGTTGTATACACACGTATGATCATGTGTGTTCTATTTCCAATTGCAGATTTTGTAAATCATCATAAAATATTTGCAAACAGAATTTGGCTGGCCCAATCACTTGAGGTCAGAAGTTTCATCAACCCGGCAGTCTTGCACACGCATCTGAATAATTTCATGAGGATTATCACTGACCAGATCTGCATTCTATTTTAATTAGCTTGTGATAGAGATCCAAATGCCACCATGTGTTGAATGTTGATGCTCTAGCTCCGCACAATTTCGAAGTCTTGCGAGTAGTGAGTAAACTAGAGACTAAAGGTGTCAAAATGGGTGACTTGAGCGGGTTTGAGTTGGTTAAAATAGATAATGAGTATAAGTGAGTCAACCCATTTATATTCATTTAATTAGATGAGTATAAATAGATAAGTCAAAAAATGAATTGGGTAACCCAATTACCCATTTATAAACCATTTATTTTAACTTTTTATAAACTCCCATCATTAGTTTTAAATATTTACTTATAATGCTTATTAAACTTAATTACCAATTTTTTTTCATCCATACTCTATTTCGCAAAATTATATATTATTTAATAATTAAACAATAAGAATATAAAATTTGAACTAAATACTATAATAGTTAATATAAAAATTTAATTCAAAAATTTTGAACCCCTAGAATTTTTTCATGTGTAAATTTAAAATTTCATTTTGAAGAGGTAGGAAAAGATTCTAAAACTTGTCATAAAGTGGTAATGCTGAAAAATGAGTAAGTTAACAAACTAAGAGAAAATAAAATGATAAGACAAAATAACAAATAATAATAATAATAATAAAACAAAAGTAGTTAACATCATGACAAAATGAAGAATTTGAAAAAAAAAAGGTGGGGGAAGAGAGGAGACTTGAGGGAAGACAATTTTAAATGAATTAATTGGATTTGATGGGTTAATTAGGTAATCCATTTATACCCATATGCAAAAATTTAAGATACCTATATCCATCTATTTATGCACGGGTACGGATAAATTCAGTTAAATGAATTTATTTGCTACCTATATTAGAGACTTTTGCAATGACTATGGAGCCAACTTAGGACTGCAAACGAACCGAGCAGCTCGAGTCAAGCTCGACTCGAGCTCGAGCTGGCTCGAGTCGAAATCAAGCGCAAAATATTAAGCTCGTATATATATATATATATATATATATATATATAAATTGAAGTATATATATTTTATTTTTTTATTTAAAGTATATATTTTTTTTTATTTTTTATTTTAATAGTAAAATTATATATATATCCTTAATATTTTATTATTTATTAAGAAAAAAATTATATTATTTATTTTTTAAAAAATAAAATAAATTATTTTTTATTTTTTTCGATCTTGAGCTCGAGTTTTAAATTGTCAGCTCGTCGATCTCGAGTTCGAGTTCAAGTTCAATAAAATTAAGTCAAGACTCGGTTTAAAAGTCAAAATTCGACTCGTCTCGACTCGTTTGCAACCTTGCCAACTAGACTCGTGTGGACTATTCTCGTTTGGCATTTTGGGCTAAAAAGAAACGGTTAATCACTCTTTGCCCCAAAAGGGTAGAGTAGTCACATTCTATCACACCCAACTTCTGTTGTATACACTTTATCCCCCACTACTTGACCAACGTTATAAAGCTTAACACCGTCACAAGAGGAAAAAAAAAAAAAGGGGGCTGAAAAGGCTTAAATAGCCATGAATTGTTAGTGAAGGGACAACTATACCCCTGTGTTGGGAGTAAGTGGGAAAGCCATGGCACGCACATGAACTAGAAGAGGCAAAAAAGAAAAAAAAAAAGAAGTTGTTATTGCTGAAGTGAAATTATATTCGTTACCAAACGTAAGACCAAAGCTATCATATTTTGTGCTAGGTTGATCTTATGTTATAATTGCAACTTACTTACTGAAGAGGTCGTTTTTGTCCTGCTGGAGTGGGTCACCCGAGCTGGAGAAGGCCTCTTATCCTGGGTGGTTAACTCAGATGAGGTCACCTGCTTGAATTGTAGGAGGGACTAGAGTCCCCGGTGTGACTCCGAAACTTAAGTCAATTCGGAATTAAAAAAGTAATAAGTATAGAGAAGACTAATATGCCTTTACCAGAATTTTGGTCGTCCCCTTTCTCAGTGGAGGCGTTGAGTATTTATAGGAGTCAGATAGGAGAGAGGGACTGCTTGCACAGGTCCCTAGAGATCCGGCAGGGTCAGTGTATCAAGGTGACTTAATGGACTCTGCGGAAAGGTGCGCCGGAACAGTTGTCAGGCGGCGCATGTCAGAGCAGCTTTATCAGAAGTGTCAGAGGTGTCAGAGGTGTCAGAGGCCAACTCCGGTTGCCAGGTCATTATACTTGACCTCGGCTTGCTGAGTGAGAGCCTTGGCCGAGGCAATAACTGGGCCGAAGTCAAGGCTCGATGGTGGGAGATCGAAGCAGTCGGAACGGCTCTAGCCGAGCTGGAAATACCCTCCTCACTAAGCCCCCCAGCCTTGGGAAGGGCGAGGTCGTAGTCACCCGAAGTCATCCCTTCCCGAGGCTGACGCGCGTGTGAAACACGGAACATGGCAAGGACACGTCACGACTGTGTGGATGTGACTGGGGGAAGATGAAACGGGGGCTGGTAGCTTTAACGTCGGATCAACACGATCGATTGTCAGGTGAACATCACCTTCATTAATGAGGGGAGAGAAAACTTCAGGGAATCCCAAAGATCGCGTCTCTTCGGTTCCCCCCCTGTTGCCTATAAATAGGAGTTTCTTTTCACCGTTCCATTCTTTACCAAAATTTGAAATCACCTCAGAGCTCTGTCCATTTGCTTTTTCACTTCGGCAATCTCTCCAACCTACATCTTCCTCAGCAACTTCTTCACTTCGCATCTTCTAAGTAAGTTCACTTCTTCTTTCTCTATTAATGGCTAGAACAGCTCGCACACACAAAGAGACGGTGAGGCCTGACTTCAGCGAGGCAGAGAGGCCCCGCCCTTCCGAGGAGAGAACTGCACCCGACGTCGAGGAAGGAGGTGCGGAGGCTTCTTACCGAGCCCGGGGAGAAGGTGCGGAGGCATCTCGCCGAGCTGAGTCTCCGGATGAACAGGCCGAAGAGATTGAGGTCGAGCCCGAGGTCTTGTACAATGATGACCTCGGGAATGAAGTTCCTAGGGATGAAGGTGTACAGGAGCCCTCCACTCCTCCAAACGTGGGCACGCTAAACTATGGCCAGATGCCGGCCTTCGCCAGTGCGGTGGATCAAGCTTCCATAGCCGAGGTGATCCGTAAGTATCCGTGGAGGAGAGAGTACAGTATTTACTTGCCGCGCCCACATCAATCCGCCGCCCTGCCTCCAAAGGGTAGGGTAGCTATCTACATAGAACAGCTGGAGGCCGGGTTCAGGGTGCCCACTACGAGGTTCCTTCGGGACTGCCTCAGGTACTGGGGGGTGAGGATTACTTAGCTCACCCCAAATGCAATTCGTATCCTCGTTGGCTTTCAGTTACTCTGCCGACATCAAGAAATAGAGCCGAACGTCAACCTCTTCCGCCGCTGTTATTCACTCAAGAACAGTGGGAGCGAGAAGGGGTGGCTCTACTTCGGGAACAAGGTTCCCAAGTTGGTATATGACTCCCCGAGCTCAATAAAGGAGTGGAAGAATAACTTCTTCTTCGTCCCGGCTGAGGACTTCCCCAGGGGATTCTGGTGGAGACCTCCCACTTCGGTCAAAGAGACCTCCCCGGGTAAATTGGAAGAACGCAACTTCCAAAAGTTGACGGGGTCGGGCCTGAAGATTAACTGTTGGGACTTTCCAGAAGTGGTGCTTGTGGACGGCGGCCTCAGCCGAGCATTGATCAGCTCGGATCACACCATCCTCATTTCTACTAGGCTAAAAATACCTTGTAATTTTCCATTCCCCTCCTTTGTTTATTCTTCTTGAATTCTAACTGACTTTATTTCATTCTTTGCAGTGGTGAAGGTTTCCTACCTGATTACCTCGGGAGAGGTCGAGGTGGCGAAGAGGCCAGCAAAAAAGCGCAAGGACGCTGGTGAGTCCTCTTCCAGGCCGGTCAAGAAGACCACCGCGGCGGCAGTCACTCGCAAGCCTGCCGTGGTGATCATAGGCGAAGGGTCGAACACCTCGGGCACGCCGGGAAGGTCCAGGGCTTCATCCATCCCGGTGGGAGTCCCCTCCCACGGAGTGACACTAGCCTCTCCACCTCGGGGGAGGGGTCGAGGTGCGACCGTTGTCCAGGGTGACTCCGTCTCGGGGAACTCGTTATTCAACCTCCACCACGTGCCCTCTCTAGCAGCCGGGGAGGACAAAAGGCACTCCGGGGCACAATTTTGTCCGGAGTGGGATGTCAACGTCAATGACCGCTGCAAGGACCCCCGAGTTGCACACGAGCTCCTGGTGAATTCGGTCCTGCCACGGGACAATACTTACACCAGGAAACTCAATCCAGCCGAGCTGATGCAGGGCGCCGCGGTTTCCTGGGCCTCCACCACGGCGTTCCTTGCAGAGATGCATCAGCGCTTCGGGGACTTTATAGAAACTTACGAGTCACCAGCCAAGCTCCAGAAGAGGATCACTGACCTGGAAGAGAAGCTAAAGGCCACCGAGCTGGAACGGGACAAGGCCACAGCGGCGAAGAAGAAGTTCGAGGTCGCCAATAACTCCCTCTTGACTGCCCTTGATGAGGAGAAGAACAGGAGAGTTCAGGAGGAAAAATCAAACAAGGAGGCGATCGACCAAGCCGGGGTTACTGCCGTGGTGGCCTTCCGGAAGTCAGAATCATTTACTCACGAACTCGGCGAGCTCACCAGGCCAAGCTTCATGTTCGGCTATACCTCGGCCATTAAAGAGGCAGCGCCCTTCCTTACTTCTGAACAGTTGGAGTCCCTTCAAGATGCTCAACATTACAATGAGGACGCCAAGGAACTGTACGACCGTATGGCTGAGGGCATCCAAGAGGGGAAAGACTTAGCCGAGGTCCGTGCTGAGTTCAACAAGTGGCTCCAAGAGTTTGATGTGGATGATGAGGGCAGTGAGGGGAACCAGGCCGGCGGAGGAGATGGACAGCAGGGAACCGAAGCAGGGGGTGAGACTATGGGGGACCAGAACCCCGGAGGAGGAGATGCTTAGAAGCATCTATTTTTTCAATAGATGGGCCGAGGTCGTAGATAACCTCGGCCATTAGCTCTTGTAATTGGGAGTCGAGGTCATGAATGACCTCGGCTTCATGCTTTTTCGAACTTCAATAAAGTTGGCCTTTTTTTTTTTTAGTCTTGCATATTTTTGCCTTCTTTTTGATTGAGTTCAGTTTTTCTTTTTGACTACTGCTTTGTCCCCTTATTTTTCACTTAGTAAGATAAAATGAGAATAAGTGAGAAATTGAGTTCAGTTTTTCTTTTTGACTACTGCTTTGTCCCCTTATTTTTCACTTAGTAAGATAAAATGAGAATAAGTGAGAAATAACTTTAAGAAGTAAGATATAAAAATACGTAACCCCTCAAGGGTAATACAACTTAAGGTTCTCAGCATGCCAGGTTCGGGGCACCCGCGAACCATCTCGGTAGGCTAGTTTACAATATCCGTTTTGGCTGGACTCAACAACACGATATGGTCCTTCCCACTTTGGGTTGAGTTTTCCCTGAGGCTCAGCTCGGCTAACCGAGTTCTTTCGGAGCACAAGGTCTCCCGGATTGAATCTTAAATTCTTGACCCGAGCATTGTAATAGCCAGCTAGGATATTTTTGTAGATCGCAACTTTGGCCGCTGCCATATCACGCTTCTCTTCGGCGAGGTCGAGGTCAACTCGCCGCTCCTCTTCATTGACTTCGGCAGCATACGCAGCCATTCGCGGGTTGGGTGTGATGAACTTGGCTGGAACGACGGCCTCAGACCCATAAGTTAGGGAAAACGGCGTTTCTTGAGTTGCTGACCTCGGCGTAGTCCGGTAGGACCACAGCACGCTGGGGAGCTCTTCCATCCATGACGATCCAGCCCGGTGAAGCCTGGTCTTGAGGCCATGGAGGAGAGTTCGATTGAAGTTTTCGGCTTGTCCATTCGCCTGAGGGTGCCCCACCGAGGTGAAGTGTTGCTTGATTCCCAAGTTCTCGCACCATGCCTTGAAAGGGTTATCAGCGAACTGCCTTCCATTATCCGAGATCACCACTCGAGGTAATCCGAAGCGACAGACCACGTTTTTCCAGAAAAATTTTTGGACAGCCATTCCAGTGATGCTTTTCAGGGGCTCAGCCTCGACCCATATAGTGAAGTAGTCTACTGCCACCACCACGTAGGCATAGTTGCCTGGGACCCTGGGGAATGAACCGATTATGTCAGTTCCCCATTGCTCGAATGGCCATGGTGAGGTGATGGGGATCATAAGATTAGTGGGTTGGTGGTGCTCAGGGGCATGGTGTTGACAAGAAGGACAACAAAGGACCATGACCTGGGCATCTACCCTCATGGTGGGCCAAAAGTACCCGAGAAGCATAGCTTTCTTCACGAGCATCCTAAAGCCGACGTGGGCACCACAGAGTCCCTCATGAATGTTCTCGAGGATTATCTCGCCTTCTTCCGGGGTGATACATCGTAGCCAGGGGCCGAGGTAGGACCTCTTGTACAAGAGGCCTTGCCGGAGGGTGTACCGAGCTGCTTTTCGTTGGAGCTTCCGTGATTCAGCTCGGTCTTCCGGGAGTTCACCCCGGCTGAGATATCGAGTCAGGGGCCCCATCCAAGTGTCACCGGGGTAGACGGGGTACACGACTTCAGCTAGATATCCTGGCTCAGCCAGAACTTCTACGAGAACCGTCTTGTTCAGATCGGAGAGAGAGGTGGAAGCAAGCCGGGAGAGGGCGTCAGCCCTTCTGTTTTGTGATCGCGGTATTCTTTGGATTGCAAAAGACTCGAAGTGTATTGCCAATTAGAGAACCTTGGAGAGGTACCGATGCATCATCTCATCTTTGGCCTCGTATTCACCTAGTATCTGGCACACAACGAGTTGGGAGTCACTGTAGACCAAGATATGCGCGGCCCCGAGCTTTCAAGCTAGTTGTAAGCCAGCAATGACAGCTTCGTATTCGGCTTCATTATTTGAGGCTGCGAAATCGAACCTCAGGGCATACGAGCAAATTTCCCCTTGGAGATCTTCAAGGAGCAAACCGGCTCCGCTACCCTCGCTATTGGATGAGCCATCCACATGCAAGGTCCATCGCTGAGGCTCGGCGGTGGACGAGGTGACAGCCCGGGTAGTAGTCGGGATGGTCTCATTTACTTCCTCAAAAGTAAACTCGGCCAGGAAGTCCGCGAGAGCCTGGGCCTTAATTGCCGTTCGGGGCTCATAAGATAAGTCGTACTCTCCTAACTCGATGGCCCACTTGGTGAGGCGTCCAGAGGCCTCCGGCCGTGACAGGACCTGCCGAAGTGGTTGGTCTGTCCTTAGACAGACGTGATGGGCCAAGAAGTAGGGCTTAAGTTTACGAGCTGCATGGATTAAGGCCAGCACAAGTTTCTCCGCCTGAGTGTACCTCGTCTCCGGCCCTCGGAGAACTCGGCTGACATAATAAACAGGTGTTTGGGCACCTTCCTCCCTTATCAGTACGGCACTTACAGCCTCGGCTGTAGCAGACAGGTACAAGAATAACTTGTCCCCTGGGCGAGGTGAGGTGAGAGTTGGGAGGTAGTTGAGGTAATCCTTTAACTGCTCAAAGGCCTGTTGACACTCTTCCGTCCAGGAAAATTTGTCAGCTTTCTTAAGGACTTTGAAAAATGGCAACGCCTTGGAGGCTGACTGCGATAAGAACCGATTCAGGGCGGCCAACCGCCCCGTCAGCCTCTGGACGTCGCGGACACACCGTGGTGGGGACATCTCTTGGATTGCCCTCACTTTGTCCGGATTTGCTTCAATACCTCGTCTGGAGACGAGGTAGCCTAGGAACTTTCCCGAAGTGACCCCAAGAACACATTTCTTGTGGTTCAGCATCATTCGTGTCTCCCGAAGGACTTCCAGGACTTCTTTCAGGTCGGCAAGGAATGTGGAGGTTGTCCGGCTCTTCAAGAGGACATCATCTACGTAGGCCTCGACAGTCCGGCCGATTTGAGATTTAAAGGCTTGGTTAACCAAGCGTTGATACGTGGCCCCGGCGTTCTTTAGTCCGAAAGGCATGGTGGTGTAACAGTATGTGCCTTTGTCAGTATAGAAGGCGGTCTTTTCCTGATCCTCCGGGCTCATCCCGATCTGATGGTACCCTTTAAAGGCGTCAAAAAAGCAAAGGACTTCATATCCCATTGCCGAGTCTACCAAGGTGTCGACCTTAGGCAATGGGTAGCAATCCTTGGGGCAAGCTTTGTTGAGGTCGGTGAAGTCGACGCACATTCTCCAGGCCCCGGTGTCCTTCTTTACCATGACCGGGTTGGACAACCAGGTCGGATATTGGACCTTCCGGATGATCTTTGCATGGAGGAGCTTATCTACCTCTTCGCCCACAACTCGGCTACGCTCAGGACCGAGGTGCCTTCGTTTTTGTTTGACAGGGCGGACTTGGGGATCGACATTCAGCTCATGTATCATGAGGTGGTGCGGAACTCCTTGAACCTCCTCCGTGGCCCACGCGAAGACGTCCCGGTACTTTCTGAGGAGGTCTACCATGCCTCTCTTAACAGGATCGGGCAGTCGGGTACCAACGCGAACTGTCTGATCAGGCTTAGTGGGGTCCAGAGGGAGTTCTTCCACCTCATCCCCAGTCTCCAGCCTTGGGATCTTCTCAGCTTGCTGAGGATCAATGTTATCTATTGAGAGGATATTTGACCTCTTCTCGGGCCTTGCCCCGGAGGTTGATGGGGAGGCTGCTTGTAGAGTGGCGAGGTAACATTCTCGGGCAGCGCAGACGTCGCTGCTGACCTCGGCAACTCCCGCTGGAGTGGGAAACTTGAAGCTTAAGTGATAGGTGGAGTACACGGCCCGCAAAGCATTGAGTGTAGGCCGGCCGAGGAGTAAGTTGTAGGGGGAGTCAGCCTTGACTACTACGAAGTTGACGGGGATGGTTCTGCAGCGGGGGTGATGCCCTACAGTCACTGTCAAAGCCACCATCCCTTCGGGGTGCACAATGTGTCCCCCGAACCCGACAAGAGGGGTCCTCACCGGGGTCATGCACTCCCTGGTCAGTTTAAGGCTCTCAAAGGTACGGAGGTACATGACGTCAACTGAACTTCCCGGGTCAATGTAAACCTTTTTCACGATGTAGTTATTGGTGAGAATTTCAATCACCAAGGCCTCATGACTGCTGGAGGCAGCCGGGACGGGGTCAGTAGGGCCATATGAAATGATTTCGGACAGGCGAGAGCTCGATTCTGCCTGGTCCGGATTAGCTTGCCTGTAGGTCCTCTTCCGGGAGTTCTGGCTATCTCCTCCCGTTGGACCTCCAGCAATTGTATTGATGACCCCGACTATGTTGGATCCATACCCTAATCCATGTCCAGAAGATCCATCTCGGGGAGGCATTTTCGTCTCCCTAGGTTCCTCCGGAGGCCTGCAACTGCTCCTCGAGGGTCGCCTTTCATCTCGGCGTTGATCACCCCGGCTATCTCGTCGGGGTTCATTACGTGGCTGTCCGCCACTTCGGCGGATAAACTGCTTCAGGTGGCCCTGTCTGATGAGGTTCTCGATCTCTTTTTTGATATCGTTGCAGTCCTCAGTCTCGTGCCCGATGTCCCGGTGGTACATGCAGTAGAGGTTCGAGTTCCTCTTGTCTTTGTTGCCGAACATCTTGGGAGGGGCCCTCCCGAGATTGTTCTGTTCCATTACGGACAGCACGCGAGATCGGGAAGTGTTCAAGGGAGTCAGTTCGGATTCAGCAATGGGTGACTTTCCCTTTGAGATCCTGTCGAACACACTCCGGCGATCTCGGCCGGGACTCTGGAAGCCAGTTCCTGTCCCCGCTTCACCTCGGCTAGGCTCCTTCCCTCTTCGGGCGTCAGCCCTCGGGCGAGCAGCTTGGACTTCTTTTTTCATGCGGTTGAGGTCCTCAGCCTGTATGCCCTTCTCGACCTTCAACCACAATTCATGAAGTGAACGGGGATACTTCTTGTGGATCCCCGTGTTGAATACCCCGGCAACGAGCCCATGGGTGAAAGCGGCAATGGTGACCTGCTCATTAGGGTTAGGTATCTGCACGCTTTCTTCGTGGAACCTTTGGACATACGACCGAAGTGATTCCCTCGGGTTCTGCTGCATATTCAACAGATAAGCCGAGGTCCGGGTCGTTGGTCGAGAGGAAACGAATCGGTGAAGAAATTTCTCCACTAATTCCCCCAGGGTGGAAATGCTCCTAGGTTCTAGACCCCAGAACCATTTTCGAGCTGTCCCCTGGAGGAATACCGGAAAAGCCTGGCATATGACGGGGTCAGGGATGCAGTATAGGCGGAAGGCCGAGATGAAGGCATGAATGTGGTCTTCCGGATCACCTCGGCCATCATAAGACGGTATCGAGGGAAGCTTGAAATTGGGAGGAAGTCTCTCCTCGTTGATGTCATCGGTGAAGGGTGGAGCCCTCTGGTAATCCACCCCGGCTCTCTCCACGGGCCGAGGTTCCTCAGGTTTTCGGCCCAAGAGCCCTCTTGACAAAGACCTGGTCAGGGAGGCTACCTTAGAAGTGGCCTTGGAGAATGCTTTCTTCGAAGCACTTCGGCTCAGGCGTCTCCCATCGGACTCTTCTTCGGACGAACCTTCAGGGGATCCATCCGACTTCCTTTTAGAGGACTCGGCCTTTTGCTTGTCTTGTCTCTTGAGATACCTCCCTAACTTCTCGAAAATGTTAGGGTTCTCGGTCACAAACTCGGCCATACGGGTTATGGCTTCTTCGTTTGCGGGCTGGGTCCTTGGGGATTCCTGCCCTTCAGAGATACCCTCTTGCTGAGCTACATTGCTCTGCTCAGCCCCAATGGTGAGAGCTTTCCTGCTCCTAGAACGCGTAGGCTTCATTCTCTGATGTCTTTGCGTTCCCACAGACGGCGCCAATTGAAGAGGACGTTTTTGTCCTGCTGGAGTGGGTCACCCGAGCTGGAGAAGGCCTCTTATCCTGGGTGGTTAACTCAGATGAGGTCACCTGCTTGAATTGTAGGAGGGACTAGAGTCCCCGGTGTGACTCCGAAACTTAAGTCAGTTCGGAATTAAAAAAGTAATAAGTATAGAGAAGACTAATATGCCTTTACCAGAATTTTGGTCGTCCCCTTTCTCAGTGGAGGCGTTGAGTATTTATAGGAGTCAGATAGGAGAGAGGGACTGCTTGCACAGGTCCCTAGAGATCCGGCAGGGTCAGTGTATCAAGGTGACTTAATGGACTCTGCGGAAAGGTGCGCCGGAACAGTTGTCAGGCGGCGCATGTCAGAGCAGCTTTATCAGAAGTGTCAGAGGTGTCAGAGGTGTCAGAGGCCAACTCCGGTTGCCAGGTCATTATACTTGACCTCGGCTTGCTGAGTGAGAGCCTTGGCCGAGGCAATAACTGGGCCGAAGTCAAGGCTCGATGGTGGGAGATCGAAGCAGTCGGAACGGCTCTAGCCGAGCTGGAAATACCCTCCTCACTTACAAAAAAAAAAAAAGAGAGAGTTATAATTGCAGCATCCTATGAACTCTCTTATAGGATCATGTGGTGCATAATGGTATTCTTTTTATCCCATACTTGCACCTTGCATCTTCACTTACTTCATACCTTGACGTGGTTGAGCTATTTGAGGAGCAGTTGCTGTTATTTAATTGTTGAAGTTAGAATGCAAAAAGTTTAGAATTGGTGTTCATTTGTTGAAGTTATAGTGCAGAAAATTTGGCTTCCTTTTTTTTTTGTTGCACTGAAGGATTTATACCAGAATTTATTTTGGAAGAGAAATGTTGCGTGGAGTCAGAGTTAAAAAAGTAGCAAGGATGTTAACTCGATGGGGGTAAAGTGAATATTCCCAAAGCTAGGATTCTTTTTTTTTTTTTTTTTTTTTAAATTTGGAGGGGGAGGAGGGGGGTTGCAAACTGTGATTAACCCAAAATGAAATTCACTATCGCTGTTAAGTTTTTTAATTATTGTTCAGCGAGTCATAATGGAGTGGTAGCCCCCCAAAAAAAAAAAAAAAGAGAGAGACAAAGAGAGAGAGAGATGGAGCATAATTGAGGATATCAGTATAAAGATGGATTTGATAACTAGTGATTAACTGGAGATGGGAAACGGATCAGATACCAACTTCGTTGCCAAATTTGATACCTGAATATGGCTTTGCTTAAAGATTAAGTGCACAATGAGTTTGCTAAAGCAGAGGCTCGCGTTGAAAGGTAGCATATGTCCAACTGCCACATTCATAAATCGTTTGATGCTTAAAACGCACTGAGACTCACCTAGAAACAAGTGGAGAACTGACTAAAATTAAAAAGTCTCAATATCATTAGACAAAAAAAAAAAAAATCGAAATTGGGATTCGTCCAACAAATATATATTGTCCTTGATTGTATATCACTACAAGAAATTTAAACTTTTCGTGACTCGTCAGTTTAATGGAAGTCAAGTCGTAAAAAACTTAGGCCTTGTTTGGATTGCCGGTTTCCGTCGAAAAATTACGTCGTTTTCCGTGATCACATTTCCCTATTACCATTTTCCCTCACATACATCAAATCGCTACAGTAATTTTTCCATGAAAAATCACGGAAAATGCAATCCAAACACACCCTTATCTTTTATGACATGACATGAAACTAGGGAATGTAGCAATAAGTTGGTTTAAGTCATAAAATGAATGATTTTAAATCACAAATAACTAAATATATGACATTCATTTATAAGTCGATCTTGTGACACTTGTAAATGAGGATCAGCAATTACATAGCTCACAGCTGATCTTTCAAATTACAGCAAAGTCACAATCTGACAAGTCATAAGAAATAAGTTTTATGGGACTATTTGACAAGTCACAACAAAGTCACAATTTCTTCTAGTGTATAAACGTATGGTCAAAAAAATAAATTAAAAGTCTTGAATCTCACCATATCTAGTCCAAGTTTGTTCACATTTAAAAGTTAATGGTAATCAATCACATCGTTAAATACCTAGGATTCTCCTCCCAACAGGGGTAAAAAACTCGCTAGGATTCGGAGGTTGGCTTTGGAAATTTACTACTGATTTTGTATTCTTAGATAGATAGAAACTTCAATTACAGGTTGAATATTGTGGTATTATATCTTATTACCGTGAACTCGCGTGCAGCTTTTTATACTATCGTCGCCGGCAGGAAGTAGGAACCTCGTCTTCGAACATTTGATGGCGTCAATTCGTGCAATAACTACTGCCAAAAAATTAACATGTCAACGTTTTCGACAATGCATCTCTCCGAATTTTTTTTCCCGTCATTATTTAGAAAATGCAACCTCTGGCAATATTATATTGAGGCGATCGACTGGTTAATTTGTCCTTATGCACGTCAAGACTGCATAGTTGAAACGTTTTGATTTATGCATTTGTTTGTGGATCATCATGACATATGGTAATTAAATCCCACTTAGATACGCATATCTTAGACCAGTGAGATGTTCTGTTCTTCATTTTAGTTTTCGTTTAGGCTTGAACGTATCGAAAATTTGGTACCAAACCAGACATCCCTGCACAATTTCTGCATCCGTCTGGTTTGCTCATGAAATTTGAGTGGAACTACAAAGTAGTAATTAAGATCGGCCAAGCCAACGATGAGCTTAATATTCGTAAAAATGAAGGGAAACACTCTAGATTGCAAAAGTGATGCAGCACTAGTATAAAGCCTTGATAATAACATTAACTCAGCAGCATCAGGTAGATAAATTTTAAGGTGGATATCTATCTATGAAGTTCCAAGTTTACTGTGAACGTGGGAAGTGATGATCAAATAACAAATCTAGCCAGCCATCAGGTAGCTTGCCATGTTCCGACATTTCAGATGAGAGTTTGCTGGAAAAATAATCTACATATTTCTTTGCGAAACTTCTTATGTCATTAAGCACTTGCCAATATGAACGCAGTAGCAAATGAGAATAATTTGACGCCACTGACGGGTAACACTTGGGGTCCAATACCGATATTGAAACGTGCACTGGACGCGTGTACTTTTGCTGCTAAATTAACTAGGCAATCTGCATGAGCAGTGTTGCGTGCAACACAACTTGTGGCTGCCCCGTTCCATGCCCCGGTGGCCGGTGGGGTTGCCTGCAGGTATGCAACGGGACGTGGGGAGGATGATCTCAGCATAGAAACCCCGCTTGGTTTCTTTGTAAGGTCTATGAAAAGAAAAAAAAAAGGAAAGTCTTTAGTTTAGTTGATGTTTATGGCAACTTAGATAATCTGAGGTAGCTCTATCCCCAAGAAGAAGGCATATGAGGAATTGCATTAATTTGTGAAGAACGTTAGTTAATTGTGCATAGGCTAATTTTAGGGTTAACGAAACCATTGCAATGTCACGACTCACAATAGCTAATAACAATAATAACTCAATTTAATCCGGCGGAGTTGAACTTTATTCATCATTAACTTCGCTAATGTAAAAATTACAAGATTCAAATGGAGGAAGATGAACCTAAAAAAGGGCTCTGTTTCAATCTTGATAATGTCACCAGTCACCAAGCAAGTGAACAATCCAATTTTTTTCCTATTCAATCTTTAAAAAAGAAAAAACTTCATTGGAATGGTTGACCGTGAGAAGAATAATGGGTGAAGTAAAGAACGTTAAGAAAATCAAATGATCCATTTCAGTTAGCGTTAAGTTACTCAACATGTTGGTTTTTCAAATATTTTTGGTTGATTTAATTTGAAAAAAACTAACAAATTTTAAATTACAGTTAACGCCTTAATATTTTTTTTATGCGTAATGTCAATATATGCTACATAGTGCAAACTCTGGAATTTTGACCAAGGCCTGAAATGGTCAATAGTAGATTAATTACAATATTGTGTAGAGCATCTCTACTAGAGGCAATGGCAAATTGAATGGAGAGATGTTCGGGTCGAGATTCAATCGGTCGGACTGGTTCAACCTTGGTTCAATAATTTTTTTTAAAAATAATTTATATAAATATATATGTACAAAATAAGACATGCAATGGACTAATTTAATACTTTATATGATCAAAAGTTTAATATTTTCAAAGAAATTGGATTTTCACAAATAAAAATATTAAATTATAAGTTGAAACAAATAAATTTCATTTCAATTTCAATTATATTTACCAAAAACTAATCGTAAATTCAACCCAAAAATACCACAATATTCCTAAATTATACAAAATTTATGTCTATGGGAATTAGACATTATGAGTTTAAATTTTAATTCACATTTCTAGGATTTAGAAATTGCAATTTTAAAAAAAAGTTTGGAGTTTGGAAGAAATCAAGAAAATAGAAAATAGAGATGCAAACTTAATAAGAGACAAAATATGAGAAAAAAGTGAGTGAATGTTGTATTTAATATTTTGTCTTTAGGGTTAAGGAAAACTTATTCTTTTTTTTTTTTTCAATTTAATAGAAAAAAACCAAAAAACTGTTTGTTCAACGGTTCAATCCGATTCAAACAATTCTTATCGATTTTTAAATCTAATCAACCTAAAGTACGAACTGGACGGGAGTTATGAACGATTCGCTGTCCAACTAGTCGAACCGGCCGATTTAGTTTGATTTTCAAAACAACGCATATAGCTCTGGCCTCTATACCTATGCCTCTCCTAATATGTCATCTCTGAGGTTAGTGGTAACGAACATTTCCACCATCTTTGCATGAACCCTTCTTTTATAGTACACAACTAAAAGGAAAAGCAAAATAGAAAGAATCAATGGCTTATGTTCTTTCAATTAAAATCTGTGTGTGCTTTATTTCTTTATTACCGTTAAGCTTATCCAATTTTTACCTTTTTTTTTAAAGTAGCTCTAGACTTTCTAATGATATTGAAACAAGCAGCAAGATTTATCTCAAATAAGCTACTTCCCTCTAAATTGATATCTTGTAGTATAATATAATTGTGTATGCATACAATGAATGAAGTCATGAACATTTGTTTGTTTAAGCTCATTTGCAATTATTTTTATGCATCTGGAGCAGATGTTTTGACAAGTATTTGTTTTGTATAGGCTGTTGTTAACGCACAAATTGCCACGTTAAATATGCATCTCGCAGGACGGGTTTTTGACCTGGATCCACCATTTAATTTATATCTTGTCATTGGTAAAGAAACTAATTTTAGATAAATAGCTAGGTAGGTGATTAGCAAAAACATATTAATCTCGCTATGGTTTACAAAACAACAAATGATGACCATTGCTCTCGTTTTAATCTTATTGATGCGAATGAGCAAGCTTCCAAGGGCAGATTGGGTTAGATTGATTAGCTCATGTTGAGCCTAGTGTCCGCCATGTAGGCCTTAGGTCCAATAGTACTTTAGTTAGTTAATTAGTTGGTCCCTCCGCTGAGCTGGGATAGTTGGGATAGTTTCGGCCAAGAGAAGGCCCATGGGTTGGCCGAATTTCCTTTGTTATTTTCCAAGTCTTATTAGGTCTAGACAAGGCTATAAATAGCCCCAAGTCATTGTTTACATTCAGTTTTTGCGATATTATTAATAAAATTCTAGAATTTCGTCTTCCATTGAAGCAAATTCCTTTAGCTCGTGAAAGCTAGTTTGAACTTCCTAGAGTTGATTCTAAGTGGTTTTCTTGACTTATCAATCAAGCACACACACCTGATTGAGAATAAGTTTTGGAATCCACAACCTATAATAAGATAGTTTCCACGCTCATATCACTTGCTAATTTTGCAAAGGTAAGGAATAGTATATTAGAGTAAGTTGAATATACAACTAATAAAACCGAGAGGAGTTAAGTCGAACAAGAAGAAATGAGTTAAAAAGAGTACCGAAAGCAACGGTGATTTGCTTGTTCAATAATATATCAAATTCCATTTTCGTTGTTCTTCTTTTGTGGGTATGGCATTATATGTTCATTGCGTGACGGCTACAATCGATACTTTAATAAGAATAGTAGTGTATGGTTAGATAATAACCTGACTATTGCTGAAATCTCGAGCTTGGAGAATTATATTAGATACCAATAATTACATGTTATCCACCGTTCCTTCGATATTTTTGGTCAATTTTATGTAAAAGAAGTATCATATGCCTTTAAAATGTTTCCTACTTTCGGCTAGCATGGTATACAATTTTGCTTTCATACACAACTTTTATGTCAATTGTCTTATATGTTCCAAAAATTGCATAATCTCAACTTTTATTCTAATTTTCCTGAAATACATTATATTCTTAGAAAAAGTGAGTCCCAAAAATATTTAATGACAGTTAAAAGCACGAGCTTTTACCCTAATATTACACTATCTATGTAGCTGCGTTGAAAATTTCTCATATAGCTTTTCTTTTTGTTTATGGTTAAGACTGTAAGTTGAATTTGCTAATCTATTGTTGAGGCTTCTAAAATGGTTTATCATCTTGCAAAATGTCGAATGAATTATGAAATATTAATCGTACAAAATGGGTTAATGAAATTTAGAATCACACTTCGAAGAAAAGGATAAAACATTTCGTTAAGCTACAAAATAGAAACTAGTCAATTCTTTCTGAACTTTTTTTTCCCACTATTTTTTAAGAGAGTGCTGCACAATAACATGAAATTCTAAGTGGAAATTCAGCAAGAATTTTTAAGGGAAATGAAGAAAATAGAAGAGAAATTCACTATGTCCGGGCCATTTGTATGAATTAATAGACTGTTAAACATCCATTGAAAGGGTGTTGGAAATCCTAGCAGAATGTTGAGAGTCATAACTAGATGCAAGGATACTTCTATTGAGGTACACACGTACACAATGAGTTAAAATACTAGTTCATTGGAAATTCCCAATAATTACGATGAAAGGGCTATCATCATCTCAATCTTCTTCAACGGCCCACATCAATGCTTGTGCAGGTTATTAAAGGCTCCGCTGAAGAACTAATAATATTTGGAACATCGTAGATGGGCACAGGCATTTTGGTTGGAAGATTGGGAAGTGTTGCCTCAAAGTTGAGGGCTTGAATTGCTTGTTTTATGGTTGGCCTTAGGCTGCGGTCCGGATGAGCACACCACAAACCTACTGTCAACAAACACTCAAATTGTTTAAGATCAAAATCGTTGTTTAACCTCCCGTCCATAGCTGAAGAAAGTTTCCCCGATCCATACAAGTCCCAAACCCACTCCAGGAGCCCTGTTTCGGATTTTTCGTGTGTTGGCATTGGATCGGTTGACTTCCTTCCACTGGCAATTTCTAAAGCAACCACCCCAAAGCTATATACATCGGACTCCTTGCTAGGCCTGCCTGTGCTCACATATTCAGGGGCTAAGTAGCCAAACGTTCCAGCCACGCCTGTCGTTTGTGGTCCTAGTTCATGGTCCATAAGTCTAGCCAAACCAAAATCTCCAAGCTTGGCATTAAAATTTGAATCTAGCATTACGTTACTTGATTTGATATCCCTATGTATCACACATTGTTCCCATTCTTCATGAAGATACAGCAAAGCAGATGCCAACCCAATTGCTATTTTGTATCTCACACTCCAACTCAGAAGATTTTTCCTGCCAAATAGATGAGTATCCAGGCTTCCATTTGGCATGAATTCATAGACAAGCAAGAACTCATTTTGATCATGGCACCAGCCGATTAGCTGGACCAAATTTCGATGCCTCAAACTACTTATGATCTTTACTTCAGTTACGTACTGCTTTTTCCCCTGCTTAGAACCCCTTGAGAACTTCTTCACAGCCACTGCAATATTCAGATCAATGAGTTCACCTTTGTAAACCTTTCCAAATCCTCCCTCACCCAACTTTCTCTCGTTTGAGAAATTATTAGTAGCTGAAGCAAGATCTTTGAAAGAAAACCTTTTTGGTCCTGTCCCCCTTTCAAAATCATCGTTCATAGAACTTGTCAAGTTGGCAGCCATCTGTGGGTTCCACTTTGCAGATTGTATTTTTCTCCTTAAAACTACAATCGCTATTACTCCACCTGCAATTAAGATTGCTCCAGCGGCTGTCAAGCCTACAATTAACCCAATTTCCTTTGCTTTTCTCCCACTTGTCTTTGTCATATCAAGGTTTGAACTGAATTCCCATGATTCGAGTGTGTGTCTTTCAACATGCAAACCTGTGGCAGCTGAAAATCCAATTATAGCCCATTGAGGAAGAATCTCCTTCAAATCTATCTTAAGAGAAAGACTAGAGTTAGGACTTGATCCATAATTCCAGAAAACACTAAGATTTTGTGTAGAAGAATTGTAGACAATCCAAGCATCAGCAGTGTCTCCACTGTGCAAGCTGGCATTCCAGGGCGTGGTTATAGATGAAGCAATTGAGTTTTTGTTGATACCAACATGTTCAAAAGGAGGATCCCATTCTGGATTTGCAAATGAATCAAATTCAATCGAAACTATCTGGTTCTGGGAGGAATCACTTGTGCTGGTATTGAATAGACCTAAAAATCCTCCACCTGAGTTCGGTGGAATTTGAAAAACAATAGGAGCAAGAAAGAAAGCAAGCCCGTGGCCGTAAGGGGTACGATTTTGAGTGTCAATTGTGAAGGAGAAATGAGTGGTGAAGTCAGCCACTTTCCTGGAGTGTGAATCCCAGATAGGAACAGGCTGAGAATAGATAGCTTGACCAACCTGATAAAGATAATCAACATTGTTGAATTCAATTGCTCCAACTGAAGCTATTGCATCTCCGCGGTAAAGTATGGTGCTTAAATCGGGACTGAAACGAGTTATCTGAAAAGATATGGCGTTAGCCAAGCAAAGAACCCCGAAGCAGGGGATCAAGAAAGCAAAACTATTGAATTCGGTGGCCATGATTCACTCTAAAGTATGAGCAAAGCTGGTTAACTACCAAGAAGGATCAATGTTAGGTGCTAGACTGCTGTCTATAAACGTCCATGATCATAATGGTGATACAATAAAGTATTAATTAGTAAAAATCTTGGTGATTCGAGTTTCAACTATCCAACTTTTTGACTTTTTCTTGGATTACCTTTTACCTCTGTAAGAAACTACCAAGAAATGGAATAAAATATAAAGAATGACTTGAATTGCCGATAAATGATGAATTGATGACCCATTGCCGATGACTTGAATTACCATTCTTTCCAAGAACCAACCGAGGAAGGGAAGCAAAGTCTAAGGAATGATGGTCCATTGACGGCTCAAATTCGACGTCAACCATACTTACAACAGATAATGAATAAGTAAAAGAAAAATGTGAATTCGATAGCTCCAACCGAAGCTATTGCATCTCCTCGATAGAGTATGGTGCTTAAATCAGGACTGAAACGAGTTATCTGAAAAGAAATGGGCTTAGCCAAGCAAAGAACCTGGAAGTGAGGGATCAAGAAAGCAAATCTATTATTGAATTCAGTGGGAATGATTGACTTTATCAAAATGAGCAAAGTGCTAGACTGCTAGCTGTATTCGTCCGTGATTGTAGTGATGACAGCTTATTTGTTAGTCAAAATCTTGGGATTCAACAACACAACTCTCTGTATTTTCTTGGATTATATATATATTTTTAAACCTCTGCAAGAACCTACAAGAAAGGGGAGCAGAATATAAAGAATGACTTGAATTGTTGACGAATGATGAGTGCCGAGTCAAAGTCAACTTTTACCAGAATCAACAAAATACTATATGAAAAGTAAGTAACACGATAAGTGTAGCGATGATGCCCTCAAAAGTACAGTTTGAATAAAATTTTCAACTTTTAATTTACTTCATTTTATTTTACCTTATTTTTTGGGACGTCAGTAGACAACAAAATTGGATCTCATCAGCACCCTCGACCTCGAGAGTCAAGGTTGCATTAGGTATCCTGCTTATGTTTTGAAAATCACATATAAAATTCCTTGTACTTTCTCAATATCGTCTCCTCCGGGTCAAGAAGCTTTATAGTCGCCAAATGCGTAAAGACCATTTTCGACATAAAATCCATCTTGTAACAGGCTAAAGATAAATTAATGAGAATCTTCTAATTTAGCTGCTACTAGCAGAATGTAACAAGTAATATAAAATGACCAAGATCCACGTGCTTATGGCTCTCTGAAGTGAAGAGGAAAGCAGGAAGGAAAGCCCCCTCAAGAAAATTGGTAAGAGTCCAGGTTCTTGAAGGTGAGATATAGCTAAGTAAGAATGGCGAGGGAATCTTAGACGTGGGATGGCGAAAGATCCGCCGATGGTTTTGCTGATTTGCCCCTTTTATCTTCAGTACACTTTTAATTCTTTCTCCATCTGGCTAGGGAGTCTTCACCTCTGCCAGCTAACAATCCCCATACACTGATTGAATAAAAAATATTGCAAGTTTTATTGCATCTATGTACACTTAATCCAAAGGTTTCTTGCTCCCATGACAATTAATTGGACTTCTTGAGCTTCATTCAACTAGTATCATTTGTTTAGGAATTTCTGCTGATAAAAATATCAGAAAAATCACTGCTATTAACACACACATCAGGACCAACTTGATCAGAAAAGAAAGAAAGATCGTGCATGGTAATTATTACTTGATCAGGACCAACTAAGTTGCAAGCACTTGGTTTCTTTGTAACCTTAACCCAAGGACAAAAAAAAAAAAAAATCTTGTATAGTAATTGTTACTTGATCCGGACGAACTAAATTACAAGCTAAGTAGATTTATGAACTTGGTATTTTTTTTCAATTGGACAAACAAAAACACCACAATCTTATTTGCATTGTATTTGATATAGAGTAAATAAGTTTGGCGATCTTTTCGAAACATTTTTAAACACCAACTATTGGTTTTGCTGCATAGATTCTGAGATAAAATTTCTTGATATAACCTTATATGGTACAGAGCTATGTTTTTAAACTTGGACCAGATCGACAGGTCCGATCGATTGAACCGGGAATCGGTCAAATGTTCGGTCTGATCTATATTAAAAATTCGGATTGGTCAAGACCCGGTCAAATCCGGTCAAAATTGGGTTTGATCGAAAACCTGAAGAACCGGTAAAAACCGGAATTTTCTTTTTCTCCCTTTTTTGAAAATTTTTTTCCCTTCTTGACCTCTAACTCCAAATCCTTGTGAGCTCTCCCCTCCTCTGCAAATCCATTTTCACTCTTTGACTTCAATTCAAGTATCAAAAATCAATGTTTTAACCCTTTTTTTTTAAAGAAGATATAATCTTAAATCTTGTATTCAAAAGAAGAAAAGACCAAAAAATGCAAAAAAGGGAGTGAAGAAGAGAAAAGTTTGAAGAAAACAGATAAAAGCATGATATTTCATGGGTTTGAGAACAAATAATTAATAAAATAAGAATGAAAATAAAATTAAAAAAAGAAGAAGAAGAAAGGAGTTGCAGAATGGCAGAGAAAGAGGAAGATGAAATGCTCTATGGAATGCGTCAACCGTCAGGAATAGAGGAAGAAATGGGAAGTGTGATATGGGGTCAAAGCACTTTCATCTGATATAGGGACAAAGCATTTTCAATGTTATGTTTTGACCCTTAGGTTGTTAAAAGCTATTAACATACCTCAAATATTTTATACTTTATAAATATTATCCTAAAGTTTGGTGTTATTTTTTAATCAAATCCATAATTTTAATTCTAAACTTGTTAATATTCATTGAATAATATAAATTACTCATTAATTATTCTAATTTCTTTGTATTTTATTGTTAAATACACTTGAAACATTAAATATATATGAATTTATTAATATTAACATGATCTTAGGTATTTTAAATATAATATTTTAATTTTTAAATAAATTTTATTTACGATGTCATCCAATTTAACCCCCCGATCGAATATATTGACCCCTGACCCTTGATTCTGACCGAGTCAATATCCGGTCCAAGTTTGAAAACATAGGTATAGAAGTGTAACCTGATAGCATTCGGTCCAATTAGTTTTCACCCAAAAGTGTGAAAAAAAAAAGAAAAAAACGACTCCTTAAACGCTACTGGGTCAATAGATAGCTTGACCAACCCGATAGAGATAATTAACATTGTAGAATTCAATAGCTACAACTGAAGCTACAGCTTCTCCGCCGTACATTATGGTGCTTAAATCAGGACAAAAACGAATATCTGAAAAGAGAGTGGATTAGTCAAGCAAAGAATGGGCGTTAACTTCCGAGTGTTTCTAATCTAATTGTGTGTGTGTGTGTGTTTTTTTCTACCGTTTATGGAAAAAAGCTAGCCATTCAATTGGCGAGGGTGTGCTCGGGGGATAGGGAGTTGGACTTCCGTTCCACATCGCTTGTGTGTGGATTCTTCAACCCAGACTTAAGTTTCATGAGGGTCTCGTCCTGTCACCAATTGACTGGACGTGGGTTCTCTGTGGATTCCGCTTAAATTTAATAGGCATTAACTTTCAAGTGTTTCTAACCTAATTGTGTGCGTGTGTTTTTATCGTTTACGGGAAAAGGTCAAGCAAAGAAGATTGAAGAAGATGGATCAGTCAACCGAGCAGAAATGGTGGCCATGATTGACTCAACACTATGATCCCAGGTGGTTAATTGGAAAGAAGGGTTGGGTGAGTCTGGCACTAAAGTACTAACTAGTCAAAATCTTGGAATTCAAGTTTCAACGATCCTACCATCTGTGTTTTCCGAGATTGCTTTTTGCCTTGTAAGAACCAACCAAGAAAGGGACGCACAATATAAAGAAGGGTTAATCACATTTTATCTCCTTAAATAATATCACATTTCTTAGTTTACCCCCTAATCTTTAATTTTGCTCACTTAACCCCCTTTAGGACAAAATTATCCTTGCATTATTTTGACTTTTCATTTACCTTATTTTCCTTTCTTTCCTTTCTTTTTCTCTTTCTTCTTTATTTAATTATTCCTCTTTCCCACAAAAATTTTCATCTTAATGATTGAAATTAAAAAAGAGTAATTGCAGAGATCTATCTTCTCCTTAAATGATTAAAAAAAATTCAAATCACTTTCCCAAAATACAATTTTTTTAGCCTTTCAATTCTTTTAATTTTGGGTTTTCCTCTTTCCTTTCTAGTTTCTCATTTTATTCCCAAGAAAATATCTTAAGATGAAATTGTGACCTGATTAATAATCATCAATTGAAATTTGTGACACGTAGCATCATACAAAAAATCAAAATTAGTTTTTGATACCTTTTAAACCTTCACCCAGAAATATGCAATTACAAACTCAAAACAAAAATTTTCGTTGAAATGGAATTTCTATTGACAAGGATGAAAGAGAGAAGAAAGAGAAAAAGAAATAAAAGAAAGGAAAACAATTTCATCTTAATGAAAGAAAGCCGTGAAGAGTTGGTATTTTTATTAATGAAAACTTTTTTCGTAAATGGCCTGCTCTTTATGGCTTTCTTTCATTAAATGATCAAAATACCATACTTTTTTGTATTTATCACGAATTCACATATTGTGACTGTGAATTAAAAATTTTTCGAGATCGTATTTTCGTTAATTAGTCTTTTTTTTCGTACTATCGTTAGTTTGAATAAAAAATTTAGTTGCACGGTGTTTGGGAGCAACTTCTAAAGTAACTATATAATCCTAATAATTTTTATAATTGCTTAGCATATTTATGTCATAGGTATATATTGTTGGTATGTTACTATTAATTTTATTAGAAAATTATAGTTTCACAATTTTTTAAATGTAATAAAGCAGTGGCGAAACAATGCACAGTGAACGGAGGAATTGGAGGGGAAAAAAGGCTGCATCCGTATACGTCTTGTTTGGTTTATCTCCACGGGTGTTACCACTGCAACACAACGGTCCGTGAGTTGCTCATTTTACAAATACACGTATCATAGTCTGGGAGGCTGCCTACGATAGGAATGATCAAAGGCTTCCTACCATAAAGGTATCCACATATGGGCCCAAACACAGAAATCACTATCTAAAGCAAGTGCTCCTATTAAATACACATGAGCTGTAAAACAGTTGATGACAAATTCAGCACACCACAATCAATTAAACAAAACCAAGCCCAGTTTACATGGTCAATTTCGGTTCCCTTTTCTACTCTCTAACGTCCGTTACTCTCACCAAAAGCCCGTCGTTGCTCCTGGCCCGGTGTTCCAGATAAAATCGTGCAACGATAACATAGATCAGAAACGTCTGAAGAGAAGAGAAAAAAAAAGAAAAAGCAGTCAGGAACTTTAAGTCGTTGATCTCAATTACTTAGCGCTGCCACTAATCTACCAAATCACAACTATAAAAACAATAATATACGAACCAGCCCTGGTAATCTTCCGAACGCCTTAGGTGGAAGTGCACGACCTTCATAGATGAACAAAACGAACAGAAGACAAAAATGAACTACCCCGGTTGACATAAGCGCCCATGCTAAACCCCATAGTACTTTTGTGTGCAGTGCAGTGGTTGCGTCATCCTGGGTCGAGCCAGAATCGTTGTATTATACAGGTATACGATGACTACTTACTAACTTAAGAGTTCTAAGTTTCAATCATTAATAAAAAAATCTCATCATAATTTTAAATAAACTTTCTAATACCAGTTTGAGATAAGTTTTTTTAAGTAAAACAGTACATTAGTGCCATAGATTACTAAGTTTTGATCATTAATTAAATTAACTATGTTAGTAATAAAAATTACTATTTATCTATGAAATCTTACTATTACTTGAACTAAACTTACTATTTAAAAAGTAAGTTTTTGGGATATAAAGTAGCAATTTATTCCTTTCAAAAGTAAGTTTCATATTTATTTCAATTTACTTTTAGAGACATAAAAGTTACTAATTTATTATGTTAACTTACTATTTTAGATGAGAAACTTACTTTCTTGTCTTTAGACATTATTCTATTTAGGTGAATATGTCCAACAGACAATCAAATGATCACTAGAAGCATGATATTATATACTGTTTAATTACTGTACCTATCCCATTTTCCTACACTGATAACTGATTAGTGTGCAACAGTTTGCACCTTTCAAATTAGTTTCAATCGCTTACACGGATTCATAAATAAGGTGATTGCAAATGGCAAATTCAAGCTTATTTCTAATTACAATATTCTCACAAACATTTCCTCCTCTTTAGAAGTTATACCTTCTAAACGAAACATGTTTATTTAGTGGACTACACTAAGGGATATATTTAAATATCGAACCAAGGATTAATTGAAATATTTCCTTGAAAAGTTTGATACTTTGATATCACCAAATAACTGATATAATAATCATATTTTTTTTAATACATGTATGCATGTAGCTTCTAGAGTTGTCTTTAAAAAAATGCATTGGCAGTGATCTTGGTATATATAGTTTATGGGCGAATGATATTAGCATTCTGAAAAAAGAACTCTAAGCACTTAACCCTTATTTATTATTGTTTAAAATGATATAAACACCCATAATTTAAATTTTCTAATAATTTGGATGTCTAAATTACCCTTTAAGGCATAATTTAGTGATTATTTTTCTTTGCTTTGATGGAGACTTCAACATGGTTGACTATCTTAATTTTTTAATTAAAAAAATTTTAACATCCTTTAAAGTTGTAAAAGCCCACCTGAAAAGTATTAAACAAACTTAAAAGTAATAGACGACTCCAAATCACAAAATCTAGTACTTCATTCAAGGACTGTCAAACAACTCGTATAAATTTGGCATTTTAAAAATCATTATTGTTATTAGGAATTTTCTTTACTATTAGCTGTACATTCGTTTAAAATTTATTTAAACATAGGAAAAATTAAGTGAATTGAATAGACAAAAAGTTATTGATGAATACATAGATGAACAATTTTGTCTCTTAGAATATTTGATAAATTTTTGTCTCATATAGCATCTTTTGTACTTCATTCAAAGACGGGTATACATTATACTCATATAGTCTCTTCTTTCTGTGTTATTACTGTATTGTTTTGAATAAGAGACGAGTTAAATTGAGCAAAAATAACAAGTGAAAAATAAAAGAAGAATAAAGGCAGCAACTCGTCATCATTGTTTCTTTTACACTCAACATTACACTCACTGATTCTTTTTTTTGGCCCATTCCCTAAAGGGTACGAGATTACCGGTGCAGATATTGTGGGTTGTTTGGCTGCTTGACTATGATGATAATTGATAACATTGTCGTCTTGCCTTTGAAAGGAAATAAAGTTGCTATATTTTACAAATTAAGCCATAATGAAGTCTACTTCTTAGACCTTTACTATTATTTCCCCTCTAAGGTACAAACTAGAAATGGTTTACGGACAAAGTTAATTGCCTTGTTTATTGGTGAAACTCTTTATAGTAAAATAAAGAAACCAATGGCACGCCAAGTATGCCAAAAACATTACTGGTCCTGCTGAGGTCTTTTGTTATGGATCAAGAACACTTTTATTGTTCACTTTGCTTCTAAAGAAACAAAATACTTTTTTGGTGACATAGTATCAGAACGCAAAGACGCTTATATTTGTACGTGCTAATATATAAAGGGAAAACAAGGTCGACTTGAATTACTCTTGTCTATATACGACTCGAAACCCTGGCATCATGCAGTATACGACTTGAATTACTCCTGCCTATAGCGAAGATGCAAAAAGAACCCCAGATGAAGACAGCAGCACCGCCATTTAGGTGGATCATAGCCATGACTCCAGGACAGTCAATCTTGAACGATACAAGGATATATTCTTACATACTTTACTCGTATAAAGTACCTTTTTTTTAAAAAGAAAAAATATATGTTAATGGAAGTAGTGGCACGACTGTAGTTAATCATGGCCTTGCCAACCCCATAAATATTTGTTTATATTACTTAAGAAAGAAAAAATTTATTACTTAAACAAAGAGTTTAACTGTCTGATGGCTCGGACTCTCATTCTCTAGAGCTTCAAGTCCTCCAGTTGCTTTTATTATATCTTCATGTGGTTGCGCTGGGGAATGGGGTCTGGACGACTACCACACAAAGGGGTTGTGTGGGGCTCGATCATTGACTAATATACACAGAGAATACAAAAGTTCTACCAAAATTAATCTATTAAAACGAGAAAAAACTGAACAAGGAGAGATTCAACTCGCTGACCATTCTAATACTAATTGTGATTTGGTAACCATTGAGCTAGGGATCTGTTACTTGCCGGGAGGGGGCGGGGAGGAGGAGAGGAAGAATGGAAAAAAAGATTAAAAAAGAAACTCCACAGTCGCTAGTCAGACTCCATGCCCCTGCTTTAACGAATGAATGCAGATAGAGGATAGAGGGTTCTATCTTTCATTTTTTCAAGAGGTACGTGAAGGACGACATCGTCAAGCATGTGGCGGGGATCGTGAAAAGAGACATTACATCTAGGGCAAATCTCCCTTTCTCATATTTTAAGTGAATAATGGACATCAAAACGTGAAAGAAGCAAATATGTAAAGGAGTTTGATGAGTCACAAAAGCGACATTTCCATTGTTGGGATGATAAAGTAGACGAACTTGAATCTTGGACGACCTTTCTTCTTGGTCTTTGAACGTATATCATTTGCTGATGATTGACACCTGTCTTACCTGGTGCTCGAAGGAATAAAAATTTCAGTATTTTAGTCTAATCCTCTGATTTTGGATGCTCTTAATCCCATAAACTCATCATGATTTCCAGTAAGGACGAATCTCATTGGTTTGCAAACAACGTCGTTCACGTGGACTTAGCCAATCAGCGACCAGGTTTTCAGACAACTAGGACGAACTTTACTGTGATTGTCTGCGTAGGCTCCGAACTTCCAAGCACTCGATCCATTTTAATCAAAGATGTGTGAAGCCTGTTTTATCAGTGTTCCTGAGTAAGTAATCCGGCCCCTTTTGGCCAGGAGGGCAAATATTCAAATCTAAGCAGCTTTGCACCGGGGATTGTTTCCCATTGGATGAGGAATGATGAAGGCGTGCCAAGAGTTCTCTCGATTGGCGAATGGTGACCTGTGATTTTTATTTTTTTTTCACGTGTTTGTCGGATTCTTGATTGCTGACATGTCTAATTGAGTAAACTACGGAGGATTTGACGATTAAAATAACCAGTCTTCTTCACACACACACATATGTATGTATAAATTCTGCAAGGGAAAAAACATACTACAATATATAGATGTACTACATTTGATAGGGTCCAAGTTGCAATACTGAACTTTGGGACTTATAATTTAGTTTCCTTTCATTATTGCGAAAAGGTTGTTTGAAAGAAATTTAGGGCATACCACAAATAAGCTATATTAGATTAGTAGAGAACTAGAGATAGTTTCAACTAAAGCACTGTCTCAGTTAGATTATAAACGAACTGAGTCGACTCGAGTTTTGAATTTATCGAGCCGAGATGGAATTGTTAATGTACGAGCTCAAGCTCTCGAGCTCACTGAACCAAAAAATGAAAATCGAGCTCAACTCGATTTTGGAAAAGGAAAGTTCGAACTCGACTCATTTCTAGCTCACGATCTTGGTTCGATTTCTGGCTCATGAGCAGTTCGAGTTTCACTCAGCATTCTGGTTGGCGAGGAGCTTGATAATTTCACATCAATTCGAACTTTTCGAGTGCCTCGTCAAGCAATCAAATCTAACAAATGACTACTTGAGTTCGACTCATATATATTAATGCTCGGTTCGAGTTCGGTGTTGACCGTATTCGAGTCGAACTCTGACTTCAACTGCTCGCAAACAGTTTGAGTGGATTGCAGCCCTAGTCCTAGCATTGGCTTTAAGGGACTTTAATTGCATGAACTAAGAATTTCCTCCGTGAATTCCAACTAAAGCATCCGGTCCCATACCTTACTAGCTTACTGTGTGGGTGCAGCAAAAATCATAAGCTATTACTATTAGAATAAACAATGACGCAAAAGGGCCATGAACTGACACATAAAGATTAGAGTTATTGTGTAGGTACTCTTAAATTTAAGACTTTGCTCTGCTGTAGGAAAAAGCAAATTATGACTTAAATTTTTAGAATCTCCACACATTTGACCTTGTCGTTTGATATTGTTAGATGTCAAAAATATACATATGCAAGAAACCCTCCGAACATTATTGATAGGGTAGGCTCCGGTGACGCTTCATGATAAGCAAAACCTTTTTAGGGGGAAAATTCCAAAGCAAGAACTGAAGTTTCATAGTAAATTTTGGAGGAAAAAGAGATGTGAAGGAGAAGAGCTGTGCCAAATGAAAAATAACGAAAGAATAGAAATAGAGAATATGGATTACGTACATAAAAAGGGCATCACATGGCTTTTAATGTTTGGCTCACGTGAAAAGCCCCTAGAGTTGCCAAAAACCTCTATCATTGGCCAAAAGTTTTCATGGGAATTTAAGGTTTACAGTTACTTAAACGGGCGTTACGCTTTTCCTGTTTTAGAAATATTAAGGAAAGACTTGGATTCCCCACGCGTCAGTGACTGATACGGTGGCGGCGCAACCAAACGTGGTACTGCCATTACTAGAATACGAGAATAGAAAATTACGGATTCGTCCTCAGTGTGTTAAGTGTTCAAGTTTTAAACTGGTCACATTTCTAGAGTCTGTTTTGGAAACCAAACTCTTGCTATAGCCCTATCCACCATATTTGCTTATAAAAAAGGTCTTGACTTTGATATCTGGCAAATGAGCTTCTGAATAACCCTCTTCAGCAATCACAGCTATAAGCTCATCAAAGATCGAGCAGGCAAGTAAGCTTTTGATCACTCTCTTTCCTAGATTCGCGATTTGACCTAATATACATATATATCGTCTTTTTTTTTTTTTTCCTTTTCTGCTTTAAGATTCGCTTGATGAATTTGCTACGACGGTATATTTGTCAACTAGATCTAACAGTATCCTTTGATATTTAAGCTGAAGAGAACCCTCGATTTCTCTGACCAGGGAATATTATGGGAAGGGGGAAGATTGTGATCCGGAGGATCGATAACTCGACAAGCAGGCAAGTGACTTTCTCTAAGAGAAGAAATGGGCTGTTGAAGAAGGCCAAGGAGCTGGCTGTTCTCTGTGATGCAGAAGTTGGAGTTGTCATCTTCTCAAGCACTAGCAAGCTCTATGAATATGCAAACACCAGGTATGAAAGCAAGTTGTGATCGAGATTCGATTGTTAATTAGGGTTGTCTTTACTCAAATTTGGTATCTGTAGGCTGTGTTGTCTTTTTAAATCATCAAGTGTTGGGTAGATATTGCAAGAACTAGGTAATCCTCAACCAGATTATGCATACAAGAATTGTCTACGCCTTGTCAGCTCATCTCCAGTATGCATTAGATAGTAAACTTTTTTTAGCACATGCTAACGAAATTTTATATGCTTCCTTGGCGGTTGTTCAGAGATTGGAAAGAAAACAAGGCATCTCCATCTGTTCTCATCATTAAGGCATGAGAAGTGTTGCTGCTGCTTTGCGTTTAGCCATAGGATTCCTGAATAAGTTACAGATATACATTTTAGTATACTATTAACTTGGTGGTCCTATCACCTATGCTATAAGATGTTATAGATCCCGGACATAGGACTATATTTCTACATATCTTTATTAAAAAAAAAAAAAAAAACGACGTGCATTTACCACCTGATCATTGCAAAATCTTCAAGTTTTCCTAGGAAAGGTCTCTAAATCGTGTTTGTTTTCTAGCAATCGAGTGTGTCCTTTTCATACAGAAAGAAGGTTAAACATTTTACCTTCTCATCATAAGTAGCTATGTGAAAGCTATGGCTCCAGGATCACGGACAAGCTCAACTTTCTTTAGCAAGCAGAAGCTGAGTATAGAGACGTTGCTATTAACTCGGTATAATATTATAACTTATTCGGTTAATTATAATTGTACCATTGCTCAGGATTTGGATTAAATAGTTATAGAAATATTACATAGATATACAAAGTTTGAGCTGTGTGCATGTCATAAAGATATGGCGGTCAAGTCATTGTTTCTATATATGCGGCGGTTTGATACCTGATCTGCGATCAAAAATACTAATAAAAACATTACCCGGTTGCATTCATGCCAAATCAGAGTTTTTCCAAGATGAACATGGTTTTTGGATGTTTTGTCTTCCCTATTTCCCTCCCAAATGTTTACTGGAGATGCTTCTATTGCTTTTGCACTATTTAGTCCCTCAACTATAAATAATGTTATAAGTACACCTTTCTCATGTAACCTGGAGTGAATTGACTTCTTAAAGTTTATATTTCACAAACAAATAGGTTCTTAGTTACCACGAATGCAATTATAATGTGAGATGAACTTCCATGTAATTACGGAAAATATATATATGGACAATGGACTTTGTCCATGATATGATGTTGTAAATGACAAACACAATGCAATCAAGTATAAATCTAAGATGGAACACTAATAATCAACGAACTAATTACTACATTGTGAATTAGTTAAAAACTAAGTAGGTTCATGAATATTACCGGTTATGACAATCTCCTTGCACCTCGTTATGACACTAGCTTTGTTAATTTGTTTATCTATTTTTATCATATCTTGGTGATCAGGAAGGGGTTTTTACTATTTGGTTATGAAGATTTGCTTATCTTCCAGTTACCATTATGTTTTTTCCTTTACCGGGCAGCATGAAATCCGTCTTGGAACGTTACAGCAAAGCGAAAGAAGAGCGCCATCAACTCCTTAGTCCACTATCGGAGGTCAAGGTACATTTGTAATTATCATTTCATTACTAGTACTACCTTTTTTCTTTCTCTTATTTATGGTCGTGGACAGTTCTGGTAGAAACAAAAGGCTCTCTTGTTATTAAAGTATTTTTACACACAGTATTCGGAATCTGCCCGTCCAAGAGGAACGAACTATCTTTTAATGGAATTATGTCATGGAAAAAGGTGGTGGACCAGAGCTAGATTTCTGCACTCGCATTCAAGTGCCAATGATATTTCATTAGACAACTCACAAAATGAAGAACGAGAATGAGTACACATGAAAAGTGTAAAGCCCAAACACATATATGAAAAATATAGGATAACACAAAAGGGAAAAGAAAAAAAAGTCTAGTTTTGTGCCACAATAGAAGAAATCAAAATTTAGGAAAAATCATCTGTAGAATGCACTAGCAATGAATTCAGGGCTGGAACAGTTATCAATAAAAACTGTGTATTCTGAAGTATTGAATATAGGGATAATTTCAGAAACCTCCCCTGAGGTTTCTGACAATTTCAAACAGCTCCTCTCAGGTTTTAAAAATTACGCATACCTCCCTTAGAACATAGGTTTGGGTTTTACCTTGATGATGTAAGACCAAAAAGGTATATGAATATCCAAAATTGCCCTCATCTAATTTTCAAAATATGAATAATCATTAAAATTTTTTAAAAATCAAGAATACACTTGTGTACTACAAAATTATGATTTTTATTACTTAGCCAATGTTCTGATGTTTTCCATCCCATGGTTTTCTACACCCACTCAAATTTTCAAACTCTTATCATTTCTTCTTTTTTTCTATTAAAATTTATTTTGGATGCCAAAATCCACCATCATAATTCTTATCTTTATAATCTTTACCTCTCTATAGGTTTCTTCCATATATTGCCTACCAAACCGTCAATCATAAAACTCACAATCCTTACCTTTTCCCCACTTAAACAGCCAAGCCTCTCAATTACCAAAATTCTTCCTTTTTTGAGTGATAGAAGGTTATAATTTAATAGGCATGGGTAAAATAGTTTGGTCACAATATGGGGTCTGGCCAAGAAGAATTGTTTTCCTTTTTTTTGTTATCTTTTTTTATCAATGGCTTGTTTTTGGAAAAAATTATGAAGGTTATTATAGTCATTGTTTATCATCAAGGGAGGTAAGTGTAATATTGAAAACCTCAAGAAAGCTCAATGAAATTGTTAGAAACCTCAGGGGAGGTTTCTGAAATTATCCCTTAAATATACCCTTACACCTATATAATGTACATCTTAGATGTTTTTAGTTCAGTAACAAGTGTGTATATTGGAATTAAAAAAAAAAAAAAGAACAACACTGCTAAGCTACTAAAAAATTTATTTATTTGTTAAATTGAAGCATTTTAGAAAATAGGTATCAATGAAAAATTTTATTGCCATCCGGACCAGCTATTTGGCAAGCTTAGCAGTTAATTTTTGAACAATAAAATAAAGTCAATTGGATAAATAGAGATCCCCCAATCTTACTTAGACTTGTTTAATGTGGAATTAGAAGACTACACAATCTTACTTAGAGAATTTTCATTGTTCAAAAACCAACAATGAGGCCTGCCATAGTTGGTGTAGACTGTAATACAATTTCTTGGTCCCAATTGTACTTCCCAGTGTACAGCTCCAACCATTATGAGGCTATTGAATCATATCACATAATATCCAACCATCATGGTTCGCTTGAGTAATGTTCCCATGGAATTAGATTATTGGCCTTACTAATAGAAATTAAAATATAAAATAAAATGGTAAAGGAGAAAGCATTAAGAGGAGCTCCACAGCAACCATTCCGCCAGAACCATAAGCTAAACAACCATCGTCATTGGCACTTGTCATTGTGGTCGAGACAATAAAAAGAAATAATCCACTCACCAGAGTTGTGCCATAGAGCAAAATAACTCCTGATGGCACACCATATACGATATTGATTCCATTACAAGATAGTTCGTTTGTGTTGGTCGTACAGAATATCTAGAATGTGGAGGTATTTTATTAGTTGAAGGAGCAATCTTATTCAGTTCTATGCCTTCTGTCTATTGGCAACCATGATCAGCCAGAATGATGTACTTTAGTTAACATGTAAAAGGGCAAAACATGATGCAGTGATGAAGTTCATTCCACTGCGACCTAGGGCATCATGGATTCAAAGCATGAAAGCCAGTGGCCCTTCCTCTACCTCGCAATGGAATGAACTTCCTGCAAATGCCTTGCCCATCTTTGGTGTTACCATAGGTGCATCTGACTGGATGATCTGAAATAGATGGTAAATCGTACATTAATGTAGAATATTTACGGAGGTCAGTGATTGCAAACAAGTTTAGGACTGAGTACTCAATAGTGCGAAAGGATTAAAGCTGCAGGTACGGCAATATAGAACTAGAAAGATTGCAACTGCAACAAGGAAAATCACCAGATTGTCCTAGTAATCTGCTTGAAACTTGAAAATTGGTTTCTCCTGGAGTATTTTGTTTGATGGCTGAAGCCATAAAGGAAGCACGCATGGGAACTTCATGAGCTTTGGTGGGAAAACTTAATTATCAAAACTACATTATTTGAAAATTCAGAAAGCGGTCAACTACAAAAACTTTAAGCGTGTTGTCTCTACAACGGTTACCATGATAGTTTTAGTTTACCTGTTGAGTCTGGACAATCTTGACCAGCTCTGCCATGTTATTATCATTAGCATCACTTCTTGTTAATTTCTTTCTTCAAACATGACAGTCATATCTCTAATCTTTGTTATTTTCTTGGCTAGTTTTGGCAAAGGGAGGCAACAATCCTCCGGCAACAATTACACAACTTGCAGGAAATTCACAGGTAAAGTATTTGCCCAGAACATGCATTGTTTACACTATCCGAAAAGAAAAAAAAAAGACAAAAAAAAAAAGAATAGTCAAGAGGAGTACGGTCACTGACATGAAGTCATGATGTTAGAATTGTCACTGGAGGAGAATTTCTTATATTATGTATTGTCCCTTGTTAGGTGTCTTTCCTATTGGTCCCAATGTTAGCTTCATTTCTATAAGCATGAAGCCCATCACGACCATGAACACTGGGTACTGAAAAGAACATAAGCCAACTCACATGGAGAACTTCCATGACATGTCAAGATATACTAAACTTGGACATAATGATAACACGACAAAAGATTAAGATCTTGCAAAAGTATTACTGGATGTTTGGTTACGTGTTGGATTGTAATTAATCCAGGCATCTGGGGACTCCAAAGATTCGAACATCATTACTGCATGCCGTTCAGTATATGTAAGTTTGAAAACTGATTAATTTGACTGACGTTATTCTTTAAACAAGACAGGCAATTGATGGGAGAAGAACTGTATGGCCTGAGCGTTAAAGACCTACAAGGTCTAGAGAACCAACTTGAAATGAGTTTAAGGGGCATCCGTATGAAAAAGGTCAGACGTCAAACCTTGAAACAAAGCTGTATAAGTCTCTAACTCTAGCCAATTATACAAGTATATTGCTGATGCTGAAATGCTCCTAATTAAAGCTTCTGCTACATCATTTATCAACTTGGCAGGAACAAATACTGACTGATGAGATTCGGGAACTACATCGTAAGGTAAACATCAAATGCTTGCCAATTACCACATGTACTTATATGTTGCAAAATACAAGGCCGTCATAGAAGAGTTAGTGTCAAAAATTATAGAAGTTAATGAGCTTCCCTATAATGTACATTTTCAGGGCTGCCTCATTCATCAAGAAAACGCGGAACTTTATAAGAAGGTAAACTTCCATCAACAAGAAATTATCTCATTGCATAAGAAGGTACTATAATCATATTAGTTACACAATCTCATGCATCAAACAGTTTTAATCACGGGAACTAAATGTTTGAAGGAGCCTCTGTGTCTCAGGCTTATAGCACGAGTAATTCCAATGCCACACATGGGAATACCATAACTCCATATGGATTTGCAATTACTGAGGAGCAACATGCTCCAATCCATCTCCAACTTAGCCAGCCTGAGTCACAGAACTTCGTGACGTCAGAGGGAACCTCAGAATCAAGGTAAACTAGGTTGAAGTTTATCAAGTATTGTTCTTGTATGGAACAGCAAGCTGCAAATCTTGGCTTGAACACTCCTATGCAGGATCATGGACAAAAACCCGCTGGTCTAGGCAAATACACCACTTAGAAAGCCCTTGCATTCACGTCTAAGGAGAAAGAACTGAGCTTTATATTTCCAGTAAGGTAAATCTAGGGCTACGTAACAGAATTAACGATAACGACAGAGTGGTCCAAAATGAAAACCAACTTGAGATAAATTTGCACAATCCATATGGCAGGTGTCTTTGTTAATTCTCATTCATATTCTAGAGCCAATATCTCTCTCTTTCCCTTTTTTTTGGTTGGTTTGTTTGTCTGGTAAGTATTAGAGCCGATATCTGGAATTTGCTTTAACTTAAACTGTGTCTGAAAATTGATTTCTTGTATACATATCTGCAGATTCCTGATAACAATGAGATAAAGTAATCCGGCCAATCCAAGTTACTAAATTGGACAGGAGTCAAGATTTTCTTAAAAAGAATGGACCATAATGAAAAAGGGAGAAAACAAAAGAACCACAATGGAGATAATTCCCACAAATAACTTTCCTTTAAATTCATTAGTTGAAATTCCTCGTCGATGATTCCTAAATGAAGTCAATATAAATGCGTTCTCTTCTTGCAGGTAATTAAACAAAGGCAGTAAATTCTCATCGTATCACGAGTCAAGACCCAAAGGAGGCATGACCGGTTAGACTACATCAACCAACAAGAAAAATGCTAACAAATGATTTACAGAGCTTTCTTCAATTCTCTCGGGTTGTAATGTGTTTGCATTTCGCATGGTGCTTAACTGGTTATATAAACTCTTTATAAGGTTATCCACAAATACTAGTAACCAACGCTGCCTACTGTATTCAAGTGCAAGATTGCATATGCCTGACTGAACTTAATGTGAATATTTTGGTCGTGAAAGCTGAAAATTTAACGTCTTGGTAATTAGATGTATGTTAAAATGCACGATCGAGAAATTTTTTCACAGCCCAAAAGAATCAATATTCACATTAGTCCTTATTCAGCATAAGACTGTTACTTTTATAGAGCAGTGGAAAGAGCCAACTGGTGCGGTACGCTTCACATGATTTCAATCCCAACATCGTACCTCTTTTTTTTTTTTTTTAACTCTCATAGTGAAAAATAAAAACCACACAATTCGAGTTTGTGTATATGACGTATTACCGTCCAAGGAAAAAAAAAAGTGAAACCTGATTTGACGTCGTGGATCAAAAGGAGGGCTCGTGTATTACACATGAAGGGTTCATTCAGATTGTGGCCAATGATCGACTACCCAACCAAAGATGTTGTATGAGGCGAAAGAATACATTGGGAAAGCGTCAAGTACGAGTATTTAAGGTCTGACATAATATTATTCTTAAGCAAGTTTAGTCTTCTTTTTCCCTTGCGTGGCATCCCTCAAAATTTACATGCCAAAATCACCACCCTCACATGTACTGATGTTGGAAATTAACCAGTCTAAGATTTCATGGCAGACTACTTGCAGCAACTCAGCAATTGATTCCCCATTGACAAATGACAACCACCATAGCACAATACCGTTATACTGCAAAATTACTACTACTTAGAAACTAGTTTTATTAAGTTTATTGGTTTCCAGAAAATATCATATCCGGAAGCGACCAACATGCGTAGACAGGGTAGAGGGTGCTCGAATTCGTTAATTATAGTCAATCCAATGATGCCCCATTATACTCTTAAGTCCTTTGTATCTTTTCTCTCCAAGTCGTCTACCAAAGATATGGGATTTCTACCAATGATGCCCCACTCCCAGCCTTATAATTGGATGGCCCAACTCCATTCAACAGCAAGTCCAAGTGTAAGTGTAAGTGACAACAGCTGGTAGTTTTGATGGCTGAATGCTTTTTGAATATACCAAGAACTAAAAGTTGTGCAAAAAGTAGCATGGCTTCCATTTCACTTTTATTTTTTATTTTTTATTTGGCAATCTTCCATATTGTACACCAACAGTTTCATCGCTCTGGGAGATGAATTCTCCCAAATTTTGTAAAACGTCCACAAGATTATGACTGTAAGCATGAGACCCCAACAAAATAACGGAAATTATTATCAGACCCTAATAATTAGACTGAAAATACATATGCTTCGTAGTTCCAACTCAATCAGAGCTATCCCGGGCTCCTAGCTACCTAGAGGATATTAAATAACAGTAGTATATCTAAGCAATCCAGTCGAAGAAATCAAAATTACTTGTGCTGTACATGGCATCTAAATTCTTGAAACACTTGCTGGCACCTTGGATATTCATCTTTGTGGCATCCCTCATCAAAATTCTGCGAGTAGCTAACGGCATCATAATGGAAGCTTATAGGTTTGGACCCGTAAATGCTCTTGCTCTCACTCATAAGCTTCTTAATCAGCCTTTTCAATCTCCTGCTGCTTCTTCTATTGCTGCCATGGTCGCCAATGTCAATGCGGGAGTACTCTTCGTGTACAGGAACGCACGAGGGAGACATGCATCCGGAGAAGTAAGATGACTTCTGATGAATAAAATCACCCCCCATTGGTCTCTCAATTTGATCGGGAAAATGAAAATGTAGTTGGTTTCTGTAGCTACCTAGTCTTTACAAATGACAACCCATGGGAGAGAAAGAAGGTAGTATTAGATGCTCTTGAACCTCGTTCGCTTTACTGTCTTTGTTGCAACCAATAGCTTTTCAGTGGGTGTGAAATGTTTATCCAATCAGAACAAGTTCTCTGTCATGTGGGCCTATAATATTCTTCGCCTTTTAGTTTTTGTCCTCTAATTGATGTTTCCTTTCCTTTCCTTTCCTTTTCTCTTTTTTTTTTTTTTTTTTCCTTTTGGCCATCTGTTTTCTGCTAAGATTAGTTAATTGGAGTTAGATATGCTAATGATGATGTGTTTGGCATTCTAATTCGCATGCCGTCTAATGAAGCGTAAGCAATGTAATATCCTTTCTTGCTTAAAGACCCAATTAATGATAGATTATCATGCTTGCTTACGCTATAGATAAGTGTGGTTCAGCCACTTGGCTGATATCTGTCAGTGACCTGACACGCCACTGCCTTAACGGGGTTCCATGCAACTTGTAAACATTAAGTTGCTAAGACAAGAAATGAATAATTAGTTACTTATTACTCCCTCCCTTTTTTTATAACTGACGTTTAATGTTTTGCACACCAATTAAGAAAAGTTTTTCATTGTTTAAATCTATACACTACTTTCCTTTTGTACCCTCATTAATTGTCCAATTCATTCATATTTTCTCTCACTAGAGTATTAAATGGTGCTGTTTTACTAGGCCAAAAGCAATGCAAACTAACTCCCACCAATTATGAAAAGAGAGATAAAATGGTAAAATTGTGAAAAAATAATTAATGCTGCATGGGGATAATAAAACGACAGATAAAAGTACTTAAGAGCAAATTTCTTAAACGTCAGTTATAAAAAAAGGGAGGGAGTAAATTTTTTTTTTCGGTTGGAACTATAAAATTAATATGAATGAAAATTTGAATAAGTTGTTAGGGTTGGTTGATTAGAAAGATGAAGCTTTTGTTAGTGCTTAATTACCTACCAACATCAGCTGCTGCAAACTGAAAGATCAAATTTTATAAGGATTATTTTGAACCTTTTTGTTCCTTAACAAATTGCATTTGCATGTTCCTATGAAATGGGAGCATCTAAGTACTAATCAAAATAATGAATCCCCCATCTTAATTAGGTTCACCTGCTTTCCTCAATTATTAACGTTAACCTAAGTATGTTGTTAAAGATTCTAACAGAACGTGTAAGAGCAATAAAGATGGCGATTAAGAAAAAAGATATATATCTAATCATATTAATAACCTCCTTTTGATTAAGTTAATAGGTCTGGAACTCACTTTTTGTGAGCTCAACCGCTGCTAGTTTGATGAAGACGAGACGCTTTCTTTTAGCTTACCGTGGAGGCGTGAGTGGAAGCACATGGACGGCGATCAAACTCAAAAAAAAAAAGGGGGACTAAAAAGAAGAATTTTTTTTTTTCGTTTTTCTTTTTTGACAAACGTACGAAGGTTACAACCCTCTAGTAGATACAGCCACACTATGAACTAAAAAGAACTAAAATGGAGAATTAGGAAAACGCGAGATAGCCGTTTGAGCCTTTTTTTTTTTTTTTTTGGAACATGTGATCTTGAAAGTTGCAACAAGATCTCTGCCAGCCAGAAGAATTGATATTGTGGGGACTTTGGTCCTTGGTTCCTTCTCCTGGACCTCCATCCTGTGAAGGGATGGGCAAACCGGAAAATGGATCTCATCGGTCATTTACAAGAAAATACCCTTGATTTTGGACGGACTTACCGTCCTGCTCCCCGGTTAGGTCCCTTTCTCGCGGCCGTGATCCGTCTCAATTTCTGTACCCTGCAATGCTCAAACTTCTTCGGATACCCCTGCCGCCTGTCCTACCGCTAGACCCTTTCACCTTCGTCCATAATTGGCTTCATATTAAGGACTCATGCAACGATAGAATATCTACTCCCTTCATCCCAATTATCGTACGGATTTTTAGGTAGAGTTGAGGGTGGAATCAGACGGAATAACTCAAGATTCACACTTTTGATAGTTCAATGTGTAAAAACATATTATTAATAATTGAGTGGTCAAATCTTGACTATTGAAAAATTTTAGTGGTTATCAGAGTAATTTGCTCAAAAAAAAATTTACATTCTTAATACCATGGGACGAGGCGGAGCTATTCACCCTTGAGGGTTGAGAGAGGGAGAGAGAGAGTTGAGACGCTAAAACCGAAGAACTCAACGATAGGATAGGACTTCTAGTCTAGCTTCTGTGGACTAATCTTGATCAAGCCCACATTCATGGAAACTGGAAAGGCCTTTGCCGCCAGATGCCTAGGAACTCAACGATGGAATCATGGAAAGGGCTGGACTCGCTTGGAACCCGCAAAATGCTAATTGCTCTTCAAGCTTAACAAATTCATCACTAGATGCAGAGACATTTTTTTACTTGGAAGGCCTAGGTCCAGCTACATACATGAGAGGCCCATCCCATTTGGCCCAAAAATGTGAGTTTCATGTCAAAATCATATTGACAGGAGCAAAGAACCAACGAGTCAACAAGGCAAATTGGAGTTGGATGAACTCTGTGGTTTGTGGCTAAGAAGTGTTCCATTCTGGATAGGGCTTTCTTGGCTGATTTTGGTGTGATTATCTTGCTTACCTACGCTAACCCGAAAAACCAAAATAAATAAATAAATAAAAACTCTGAAACAGAAATTCCAGATATTCATACAAATTAAAACAGCACTTCATAACACGCGATTTTCTGTTATAAATCAAACCAAACCAAACCAAAAAAAAAAAAAGAGAATTTCTACGGTTTTTGTGACTAGAAATCTGACGGACATGCATAATCTAACTAGTTGTTACTATATAATAATATTAATACTTATTTATTTTGGCAATTACTAATCTAGCTAGTTGTTACTAGTGTTATTTAGGCGAAATAATTTACCTTTGCTGTAACGTTTTTTGACACGTAATAGTGCGATTGAGACAATGCAAACTAATTACAATGAATTAATCCTACGACTAATTCACTCACATCACAAAATGGTGAGGTGATAGCTAATACTCGTAGGCGGAATCTCAAGCAGTAAAACTAGATTCATCCGGTTTTGATTTTTGCTCGAATGCTAATTTTTTCTGATCTCTCTTTGGTTTAGAATTAAAAACAGAAATATGGAAATGCTAGTAGCAGCAACAGCCATAACGCGACAAGCACCAGAAATATTTCAAAATTTTCTTCCACCACCCAAAATCAAATCTCCCATGAATGATCCCCATCCCATCCCATCCCATCCCACAACAAAACGAGACAGAGACAGTGGGCTGAGTTGAGTGTGTGTGTGTGTGTGTGTGAGTGGATGCCTGCGTGCGTCTGCAATTTGCATGTATAGTAGATAAGCAGAGTAAGAAGAGAGAGAGAGACACAAAGGAGGAAGATGGCAATGGCGATGGCTCTTCGCAGGCTCTCTTCAGTGGTCGACAAACCCATTAAGCGCCTCTACAATGGCGGCTCTCTCTATTTCATGGTCACTTCGGGTTTTGGTTTTTTCCATTTTTCGATTTTCTTCTGGCTAAATTTTTGCAGGGCTGAATTTATTTGATTCTGTTTTGTACTGCAGTCCTCTTTGCCTAATGAAGCCGTTTATGACAAGGAGAAGTCTGGCGTTACTGTAAGCTTTGTTATTTATCCCAGGATTGGTGATAAGAGTTTAACAAATTTTGTTGAACACGAATTGGGACTCCGTATACGTTTATATTGACACGAGATTGTGAAATCTTCAGTGGCCAAAGCAGCTGAATGCTCCCCTACACGTGGTTGATCCAGAAGTCACTGACATTATTGAGCTCGAGAAAGCCAGGCAATGGAAGGTTTGCTTTTATGCCCTCTTTACAAAGGCTGCATAGTATTTCTTATTTATCTCTTGCTTTACCTGTAAATGGATTCAAGTTCTGATTTTTGTATTAGATAAAATTTAATCTTGGGTCACGAATGTATGGATTTTTGCGGTCTAACCATGCTGTAAAGTTTGGGACTTGAGCATGCAAGACCATAGAAAGAGTTTGCAAGTTGTCTTCATTTCTTGCAGTGCACAGCCCATAGAGTTGTGAAGTGGGATGAAACGACTTTTGCTAATAGACTGCTAGTAGCATCTATGTTGTCTGCTTTCATTGGCTTCCTGAAAAGAATTTGATAGAGATTCACAATTTCTGTCTCTGCTTCTTTAATTTCTTATAATTAACTAGTTTGTTTGATCAACATTTGAAATTTGGATGTAGATTAAGTTTCTCAATAAAACTTTCAAATTAAAGTTCCAACTATTCTTTGGAACTTGATATCTTACTGGAGTTTGTACTTCATATGTGCAGGGACTTGAACTCATCCCTTCAGAGAATTTCACTTCTGTCTCTGTTATGCAAGCAGTTGGGTCTATCATGACTAACAAATACAGTGAAGGGTACCCAGGTGCTAGATATTATGGAGGAAATGAGTATGCAGAATGCTTCCATGTGCTTCCATTATTTTTTTCTTTCTCCCAGGATTCTTGTGTGCTGGAGAGCATATATTTCCATCCTGCAGATATTAGTTAGTTTTAACATAATTGCTGCAATTTGTCGGTCCTTTTCCAAGTTTGAGTCTGGACTTTAGCAACATTCCAATTCCTAGAGATTCACTGGATGCTTTATTTTCAGGTACATTGACATGGCAGAAACCTTGTGCCAGAAGCGTGCTCTTGAAGCGTTCAGGTTGGATCCAGCTAAATGGGGAGGTAATTGCAGCGTTAATTCAATAGAATTCCTAAAATATTTGAAATTCTATTTTGCTCTCAGAAGTTGCTTCTATTTCTTTAAATAGATCATCAACCAACTATTAATCTTTGTCAAAAACTTCAAAAGATTAGAATGTCAATCTGGATGGTTCATGTCAACTTCTCTAGGTAGTTATGGTGTGTTGCATAACATCTTGAAGGATAGTAGTTCTGGTGTCTCTTCAGTAATGGCACTATGGAGTTGTAAACATCCAAGGAAACTTGAAATGTTTGGAATTTTAAACATTCATTTGGCAAGAAAAATAAAAGCAAGTATGATTGCTGCAATAGTGGAACCAAACACCATTGATGCTTACATTTTCTGGTGCAGTTAACGTGCAGCCTCTATCCGGGTCTCCGTCTAATTTTCAAGTTTATACTGCATTATTGAAACCTCATGAAAGAATCATGGCACTTGATCTTCCACATGGTGGGCATCTTTCTCATGGATATCAGGTTCCTCTCTCTCTCCCTCACATCTTTTTCTTTACAAATGTCTGACTGGGTCCAAGTGCAAAGTTTTGTTCCTACCCTGTACTTATTCAATGGAGTCCAGAGTTCTAGATGCATTATCCTTTGCCAGTCACATGTGGTTTTTGGAACTTTTTTCTTGGTGATACTGTTAGTAATGCAACTGCAGTTTTGTTGGTACTGCAGAAACTGTTTTTCCTTTCCTACTTTTCATAGTTTGTTGAGTTGATGTTTGGTTTAAATATCACTGTTGGCTATGTAACAAAATCTTTGCCTACTGGACAATCTGCTACTATGACTTCATGACTCGCACCTGCAACTTGATGATGTCAGTCCAACAGATGAAAAAGGAACTTTATGGTGACCTAATGTCTTGCTTAGTGTAAGCGTCCCATTTTACCTTTGATTTTTGAGTAACACTTTGCAATCTCGATGTACTTTTGTTTTTAGCCGAAAGATGCCAAGACAATATGAGTACTTTCAGTGCATAACAATTCATGTTGCAAAAGTTAAAATGTAAGTTTTTGTGCGATAATGATCCTCTTCTCTGTGATGCAACATTTGAGAGACATTAAATTCCATTTGACAGACTAGGCTTTCTAGGCTTTGTAGTTCCTAGAAAATACTTTCACATCTACATGGTTATTGGCATGAATTTTTTTTAATGACTTTCTTCTGTGCTTTGAGGATGCCTTCATCATTTATAGCATCACTCAATTATAATCATATGAATCTGCAATTGATGGTTTCATCTCTTGAATGGCCACAGACTGACACAAAGAAGATATCTGCAGTTTCTATCTTTTTTGAGACCATGCCATACAGATTGAATGAGAGCACTGGCTATATTGACTATGACCAGGTAAAGTTCCTGTTTCTTGCTATGATGGATCTTTATCTTTGGCTTTTGATTTATATTGTCCACACTGCTTAATCCCGCTGGATATTTGTTAAGATGCAGCATTGTGCAACTTAGTCTTGCTGATCCAATTGATTACATTGAATGATGAAAACTTCTGGTCATTGGCGAGTGAGATTTAATAGAATTATGGAACTTTTACATTCACAGACCATTGTCTCTAAAAATGTACAGTTTAAGATTGGTATTCATGCTTATATTGATGCAACAGGAAAGTGCAATACTCGAAACTTCTTTATTCATTACCTTTGATTGCTTTGAAGAATTCACTTTCTTTTTCTTGCTTTTGCACTTGGTAGCACAGGAGTGTAGCCAGCATGCCAAAATATCTCTAGTTCAATTTGCTAATTTGAGATTTTTTCTAATATACCATCATGGAGGATAAGCTCGATAATACAAGCTTTACTTGACTGTTGATCTCTGAAATGCAGCTAGAAAAAAGTGCAGTACTGTTCAGACCAAAACTGATAGTTGCTGGTGCTAGTGCTTATGCCCGTCTCTATGATTATGCACGTATTCGCAAGGTAGAATAGCAAAGGTTATTTTAATACGAGGGAACTTCTTGACTTTAATTTCAGAGTGCCTTATGGCAGGATGACACGGCGATAAAAAAACCTTGGAAACTCATCTTTTCCTGAATTTGACAGGTTTGTGACAAACAGAAAGCTATACTTTTGGCAGATATGGCACACATTAGCGGATTAGTTGCAGCTGGAGTTATTCCATCTCCATTTGATTATGCAGATGTCGTGACTACCACAACACACAAGTCTCTCCGGGGACCTCGTGGTGCCATGATTTTCTTCAGAAAGGGTGTGAAAGAAATCAACAAACAAGGACAAGAGGTCAGTTTTCATAGGAAAAAAAATGTAAAATCACTGTATGACCTTTTTACACTTCAAGCTCTCTGCCTTTCTCATCCTCAAGCCCCTGATGCTTAAGTTTTGTTGAACTTGAGTTTTGGTAATATCTGACATGTAGCACAAAAAGTAAATACTGATAACCTGAGTTCTTCATGTAGGTCTTGTACGACTATGAAGACAAAATCAACCAAGCTGTCTTTCCTGGACTTCAAGGCGGCCCCCACAACCACACAATTACAGGCCTGGCTGTAGCTCTGAAACAGGTACTGATGATTTGTTAACATGTCTGAACTTCAGATGCATTAAAAGGAAAGAACATAATTGGCCATAGTATTGAAGCATTAATGAGTTAGGAGATACTAATGAAACCAAATGTTCTTGAAGTAAATCTTGTTATTTATCACATCTTCTTCTTGGTAATGAGTGGGTTATCTTTCAAAGAAGCCAATTTACTTTAGGTTATCATCCCTGGAATATGAAATGACTCTGGTATATTCTGGTTTTATATCTAATGCAGGCACAGTCTGCAGAATACAGAGCTTACCAGGAACAAGTACTTAGTAACTGCTCAAAGTTTGCCCAGGTAATGATTGTGAGCATTTGGAACTAGCAACTGATGCGAGAGATTATTAATATTTCAGTTCCAGATATACAATGAACCATAATTTTCAAGTTACAATATTCTATTACATGCTGCAATTATTGAGCACTGAAGCTTGTCTAGCTACGCAGACTTTGGTTGAGAAGGGCTATGATCTTGTATCTGGTGGAACAGAGAACCACTTGGTCTTGGTGAACCTAAAAAACAAGGTAATGAAGAGAACTTGCATTCTATTCCTTTATGTTCCATTGAAGTTTTTAGAGAAATTATTACCCAAATATTCTTTTTGCAAAATTTTATGAGTATTAGCAGGGGTCTGTCTCTCTCTCTCTCTCGCTTTGAGCAGTTTCTGAAAGGAATTTTTATTGTTCTTTGAAGATACTACGAAATAAGCTACTTTCATGTATTTGCACGATTTTCTTTCTTTATATTATGGTTCACTAATTTTTCAAAATCCTGATTCTGCAGGGAATTGATGGTTCCAGAGTTGAAAAGGTATTAGAAGCTGTTCATATTGCAGCTAACAAAAACACTGTGCCTGGAGATGTGTCTGCCATGGTTCCTGGTGGCATCAGGATGGGTAGAGTTTTCCATTTTCTTTGTTTTAAGTTTGCAATATGAGGTGACTATCTATTAATATTCTCTTGAGCATAATAAAGTGGTGAACTTTTCTGCCTCAGGAACTCCCGCTCTAACTTCCAGGGGATTTGTAGAAGAGGATTTTGTCAAAGTTGCAGAGTTCTTTGATGCTGCAGTGCGGTTGGCTGTTAAAATAAAGGGCCAAACCAAAGGTGTGTGTTGTATCATGATTTCTTTTCTTTCAGAACCCGAGTTTAATTACTGTTTGGTACTTGTGATCATTCTCTTGTTGGGAGCTAGCTTCATGATTATCTTATGCAAACCCAGAAGACTTGTTTGTTACTGGGTTCTCTGTGACTCACTACTTGGTTCGACTGTGCTATCAAAGTGCAACAATAGTTTAGAAGTAATATATGTAATGTCATATTGCTAGGGGTATTCCTCATCCTCCCCCCTCCCTTCCAATACTCCCTCTTTTCTTTTCACTCTCATTTGAATTTTTATCCTTCCTTTTAATGTTGTCTTCCTCCTCTTAATTTTCAGGAACAAAGTTGAAGGACTTTTTGGCCACTTTACAGTCCAGTGCTGCACAATCTGAGGTAGCAAAACTCCGTCATGATGTGGAGGAGTATGCCAAACAATTTCCAACAATTGGGTTTGATAAAGAAACTATGAAGTACAAAGATTGAGGAACTGAATCTGCATGCTAAGCCAGGCATGTGCAGTTTTCTGAGAGTTTCTGGTTTTAGTTTCAGTGATTGAATGTCCCCTTTAATTGTGCAAAAGTTAACATATATCATCAAGTTTGGCAAGCCATGCACAATGCATAACTAGAAAGTTGTCCACATATAGTTGTAACAAATCTGAGTCTTTCCCTGGATGCTGCTTGATGGTCTATGTTTTAGGTCTGTCTTGAACTTGCTTGATCATCTTTTTCTCCTTTTCAAACTGCATGCTACAGCTTTTGTCTGTTTAATAGTTCTGTTAACTGTTTGACATTTACCGTGACATATTGTTTTTTATCTCCTCTTCTCTTTCTTTTCTCTATTTTAACATTTTCACCTTTTCAGTTGAACAGGCACCGATGTCCAAGATGAAGATAAAGATGATGATATTCTGTATAAAGGTCAAGCTACAAGCTATTTTGGGGTTGTCATGCGTGAAATCCAGCAAATCCCACTTGACCAAACTGTATATGTATATTAGCGGAGCTATTGCTGAGAAAGAATAAAACCGTTTTTAACATTAAGTACATTCTCTCTTCCTAGCTCTGGTGTTATACGCATGATTGATATTTTACTTCAGTGTTCTCTTCTTTGGAGGAATGTTTTGGGAACTGATTCAGAAATTAATGACACCCCATCACAAACTTGAATTCCCAAAATGTGAAGAAGGATAAGGAGGAGAAAATTTATAATGTTATTTGCACTCTCATCATTTTGTTATTTGTACTCCAATCATTTGTTATATCATATAGTCTAATAAATGAAAACTATATAATAAAAATGATAGTAGAAGTGCAAATAACAAAAAATGGAATGTAAATAACATTTCCCTGTAGTTGTCGAGTGAATTATTTGTCAAAATTTATTTGCTTTCAATATCAACATTTTTTTCAATTAACCTTTTATTTCACATATATCATATTAAAAAATTTCTACACTGTTTTTTTCAAAAAATTATCTAAAATAATCTACTATCCAAAATACACTCATAATTTGATAGTCTAAGTTATTATCAATCTTTGAATTACTACGATGCAATGGAATGGAACGTACCAAGTTGACATAAACTCTTATCGAAAAAAAAAAAACCAAGTTGACTTAAACAACATTTACATAAAAGATAAAGTCATAAAGTGAGATCTTCCTCAAAATAAATTGGAAAATGAGAATGAATTACAATTTAAAAATAGTAACCATCCTAAAATAGCTGTCAAGGAAACAAAACAATTGGTGGTTCCACTAAAATTAAAAAGTAGTAGTACTCCATAAGCTATATAAACTAAAAAATCACTTGTAGTAAACAAAAATGTCTCTATGTACGGTCCAAGCTCGCAATTTAACACGAGATGACGGGAGGAGGAGAGTAATTGAGGCCGGAAGAAAGAAACACATTAGGGATGGCAATGGGGCGGGGGTTCCTTCCCCATCCCCCGCCCCGTTGTCAAATAACTCTCCCCGTCCCCCGCCCTATCCCCGCGGCCCCGCGAGAAAAGAAATCAACTTATCAAAAATTCAATAATATGAATTTTTTTGGTTGCACATTGCCCCCCCTATATACTTTTGGGAGTTATTTCAACATTATACATATATCCATGGCTATCTTTTTTTTTTTTATAATACTAAAATCTTAAACCATTTAATTGCCGTAAAACGAGTATTAGTACATAAGATGCTAGAGATTCATATCCAAAGCCACAGCATAGCTTTACAACAACATAGAGCTTTTCCCATTAAGTAATAGCATTCACAGGTCTCCTGAACTAATCAACTAAAGATGACCCCCACCATAATAAGTTATATCCATGGCTATCTAAAAGGATTGAACAACTCAGAAATTTATGCACACAAAAGCCTAGTACATGAAGCAAAAAAAAATCAGAAGCAAGCCTATATGAAAAGCAAAACTCTCCTCGTATGTCCAAGCATTTTTTAGAACTAACAGGAGAGAGGAAGAATTCTCAAACACTAACCAAAAATACCTTGAACAGTTAGGGGTTTTGTTAATTTTGTGTATTTATATATATATATATATATTTTTATGCGGGGGACGGGGCGGGGGATGGGACGGATGTATGTTGCCCCATCCCCCGCCCCGTTTTAAGGCGGGGGTAAATATTTTGCCCCCGCCCTGCCCCATCCCCCGCCCCATTTGTACCCCGCGGGTGCCCGCCCCCGTTACCATCCCTAAACACAATCCAGCACCAGCAGCTTCAGAAACCAAAGCAATGACCGTCCCCAAATCCAAACCCATAAGTCAAAACAGGACTAGAATACCCAAACCCGTATTATATGCATCATCATCCGGACCAAGCCGAGCCCTTTACGGCTCCATTCTCCTTATCATAGCGCTAAGCATACTCCTCATGGCTACCCGCTTCACTCTTTCTTGCTCGCTTCAGTATCCGGCGCTAGCAGTAGCAGCTCGTCACTTTCGATCCCAGCCATTTTGCTTAAAAGCTTCTTCTCTTTCTCTTCCCAAATACTACCCCACCCAACTTCCCAAATCCCCGCCCTGTCCTCTCTGGTCTTCCTCTTTCTTGCTCTGCCTGCACAGTCTCCACTGGTCAGCCAAAACCTCTACCAGGTCAACAACCACCGTCCGATCATTCGCCGCTGCATCACCGTCAAAATCCACCGTCTCCCAACCTCCTTCCGGAATGACCTCCGTCGGCGACAAGAATCCTCTTCTAACGGACTTCAATTTCCCGCCGTTTGATTCGATTGAGGCCGAGCACGTCCTTCCTGGCATCCGCGCTTTGCTGAAGGAACTCGTACGTGCTTTCAAAATTTGAAGAAATTAACACCATATTTATTCATTTATTTGATTTAACAAACGAGATGATTCAATGCATGTATATGCAGGAGGGAGAATTGGAGGAATTGGAGAAGACGGTGGAGCCGACGTGGCCCAAATTGGTGGAGCCATTAGAGAAGATAATTGATAGGATTACTGTGGTTTGGGGAGCAATCAATCACCTCAAGTCCGTTAAGGACAGCTCTGAGCTTCGTGCTGCCATTGAAGAAGTGCAGGTCTATATATATATATATTTTTGGTTATTAACCGTGCTATAGATTTTTCCCCTTTTTTTTTTCTTAATTGATAGGGAAAAGTTATATCACTGTATTGCTTTTGGTGCTCATATGGTCTTTTGAATCTTGATCTGCAGCCAGAGAAAGTTGCGTTTGACCTCAAACTGAGTCAAAGTAAGCCAATTTATAATGCTTATAAAGCTATACGGGAATCTCCTGATTGGGATTCGCTGAGTGATGCTCGTAAACGGATAGTTGAAAGTACGTCTTTGAACTCTGCCCTGTTTGATTTAACAAATACATACATTGTTGTATTAGCTGTAGTTAGTGTTACATATAATGAGTGTTTAGTTGATCCTTATGTCCTTTTCTTTGGTTTTTATGCCTAACCTTTTTAGTATGTCATTTTCTTTTTGCCTTGAGTCATGCTGTGGTATGAGTTATTTCTGAAAATTCCACTGAATTTATTGGTTTTAGCTTTTAAGGTTTTCTGCAGAATGAATATAGGGAATGAAACTATCTGAATCTGTTGCTCTTTATATTCTTAGTGTCGTTTTATATGTTAATTTGTTCATTCTCTTGCCAACTTTTTCACTTGATAGAAGGGTAAAAGACCGCCATGATTGCTCTTTAGTCTCCTCATTATATACTTTGCAAGTTATTGCAGAAAGTTGTCATCAGAATTTTCTATGCATAAAATTTGCCTTCAGACATGTTTAACGCTCATTCTCCCACCTTGCAAGTCGTTGGATTAATAAAGTGACAAAAATGAGGTCCTACACGCCTTATTTAGACTTAATCACCAAAAGGAAAGGAATTTGGTTTATATGCTTAAGTATTACTTGTGCATGTTTATTGACGAGGAGTTACAACAACTGTACTAGGATATTTTTCTATCTTTTTGTTACTTAATAGTGCCATACTAAAAATTTGGTATGCTTGAGCTTAAAAATTCTCATGACCTCTCTTACTTATGCAGCATCAATTGAGGAGGCCATATTGAGTGGCATTGCTCTTGAAGATGATAAAAGAGAGCAATTTAACAAAATTGAACAGGTATATGCTGCTCTGTCGAATTCTATATTTCGTCATAATCAGATTATTTAGATTCCTTTGGTGGTTATCTGATCTGTAGATAACATGTTCAATTTTATCTGTATCTTTGCCTAAAATTTGATTGTCTGCTCATTATTGGTGTCAAGAATTTGATGTAAATGTGACATCTTGAGTAACTATGTGTTTTCTATTTTTCCTTGATCATGGGTGGATGGCTTATTTTTTATAACATAGGGTGCCAAATAAATTGCATTATGCTTATTGTTTTATTTTCCTGGGTGTTGTCTTAGAGAGTTCTTTCTGTTGATTATTTTTGAGCAATTCTAGCATGATGCTTATATTTCTTTTTCTGTTGAGGAACACTAAATTTCCCTCGTAATATGAAGATGATATGTAGCCCAGGTATATCTTGCAATTTACTTCTGATGTTCAGTGTTACCTTTCTAGATAAGTAATACTTTCATTTGCTTTCAATTTTTCTGCAGGAGCTAGCAAAACTATCGCGAAAGTTTGAGGAAAATGTTTTGGATGCCACAAAAAAGTATGAAAAGGTAATTACGGACAAGAAAGATATTGAAGGATTGCCTGCTACAGCACTTGGATTGGCTGCCCAGACTGCAGTTACTAAGGTAAACTGTTTAGAAAGGGGCATTACTTATGACATCATGATTTTAGTTCATTTGTTGCTTGGTATGGCATTACTCATCATCCTATAAGCCTTACAGGGGCATGAAAATGCTACTGCTGAAAATGGACCATGGATAATCACATTGGATGCACCGAGTTTTATGTCTGTGATGCAACATGCTAGAAATCGAACCTTGAGGGAGGAAGTTTACCGTGCTTATGTTACACGTGCTTCTAGCGGAGATCTGGATAACACACCGATAATTGATCAGATTCTACAACTTAGGTTGGAAAAGGCTAAGCTTCTTGGCTATAATAACCATGGAGAGGTACAACCATTAAGTGTTTACTTCCAAATTGATGTCAGTCAATTTTAGGCATACTAATGTAGTTGTCGTTCTTCTTAGGTAAGCATGGCTACCAAGATGGCGACTGTTGATAAGGCACTAGAGCTTCTTGAAAAGATACGTGCTGCATCTTGGGATCCTGCAGTTAAAGGTAATCTAGTTAGGATGGTTTTTAGTTCATTGCTTTTGGCCAGTTAAAACTTACTAAGTGTATGCTGTTGATTCAAATTTGACATGAAGAAAGTGCCTGATGGCTTTAGGATGCCACTTATGTAATATTTTAACTTTTTTCACTTGACAGGATTTGCTAGCATTTATTTTTTAGTTCAACATATTTATATTGGTTAAAACTGTAGAGTTCCATCATATATTCCCTCAAGCTTTGCTTTTTTAAAAGCAAAGTGGAATACAGAAGTAGAAGGTAAGTAAAGAATTCTACTTCTATAGCTTTCAGCTTGTTGACAACATTATTTAAATTAGATTTGTAACCAAGCGTTCTCTGCAAGTTCTGATATTCCTGGTTTTTCAAATTTTAGCATGCTCCTATGCTTTTATCTAATTTAATGGCCTATTTCTTTCCTGCCGCACTTTTTCTTTTCTTCCTTTTATGTGGTCTTTTTTGCTATCACTCTAATAGCTAGGCGAGTTAAATTCAGTCACTGATTATAGTCCTTTTTTTTCCCGTAGATATGGAAGACCTCAAGCAATTCTCTAAAAGTCAAGGTGCTCTAGAAGCTGACAATCTGAACCATTGGGATCTCAGCTTCTGGAGTGAGAGGCTTCGGGAATCAAAATATGAAATAAATGAGGTTCTCTCTCTTGTGGATTTTCAATGCTTAAATTTTGTGTTTCAATCTTGGTCATCACTTATTTAGAGGGTTTAACTTATGGTTCAGTTCCTTGGTTTCGAAAAAAAGGCTAGGTTTTAGCTTCGGCCTGTTATGTGCTCTTTGAGGCTATTTTTGAGCGCATTTATAAAATTTATTCAAGTGTGATATGATTGTAATATGGTATTCGGTACTGTACTGGAAGTCGTGTGTTCTTGTTTTACAAATCTATTTGGCAAGCTGGATTTCTAATCTTGTTGAGTCATTACAGGAAGAACTTCGTCCTTACTTTTCTTTGCCTAAAGTTATGGATGGCCTTTTCAACCTTGCCAAGATGCTTTTTGGAATCAATATCGAGGCTGCTGATGGTTTAGCTCCTGTAAATATATACAACAGATTTTGTCTTTTGTCATTATTGATTCTTACAGGATGAGATTTTGTTTTAACAGTTTTACGATTTTTTAGGTTTGGAACAACGATGTCCGATTTTATTGTGTCAATGATTCTTCAGGCAGCACCATTGCTTATTTTTATTTTGATCCATATTCCCGACCATCTGAAAAGCGTGGAGGTGCTTGGATGGATGAAGTTGTTTCGCGAAGTCGTGTATTGTCACGAGATGGTGTCTCTCCCAGGTTGCCTGTCGCCCACATGGTTTGCAATCAAATGCCTCCTGTAGGGAACAAGCCTAGCCTAATGACCTTCCGTGAGGTAAGGTCAAAAGTTTTATGTCATGTGCTTTCTTAAGATGCCTAGACTATTGGGATTAATAGTAGGAATGCATTTACTTACTTATTTTTTGTTTCTCTTTTATGTTTTTGGATGCCATACTTTTGGACTGCTAATGTCATGCAAACAGATACAGTCCGTCCAATTATATCTTATCGAAATTTTTTGGAAAATATGGATTATTTAATAGGTTGATAGTTAAGTTGTGCAATGTTAGAACAAAATGATAAGCTGTCAGTGAATAGAAAGAGTACATAACCAGGTAAGTAATTCATTGATTGGATAAATCAGAGTAGAGGTCTGCACAGACATGCTTATTTTGATTGTAAAACGATATATTTCTAACGAAATGATTTTTTTTCCCCTTTCCCTTTTGTGCAATTTAAGCTGTCAACTTTGTTTTCAGAAGTTATTGAATGATTGTGGCTGTTCTGCATAGTGATTGACCCCGTAGTTAATGCCATATTGCTTCTGCAATTTTGACCATGTCACTATCTTAAACGTCATATTGCTTGAGCAATTATGATATGCCTATGGATTGTTGTGGTGCTTGTTCAATTTAAGTCCCTTAACCCCTTGTAAGAACATGTTCAGAGCTTCCTTTTATGGGAGCTAAATAATCTTATGTAAATTTTCATTTATGTATTGTTTCAGAAAGATTGCGTTTGGAATTAGAAAAGTATCTTATCTGGTGATCGTGATAACAAATTTTAAACTCATGCATGATTCTGCTTATCCTTGTAGGTTGAGACTGTTTTTCATGAGTTTGGTCATTCCCTTCAGCATATGTTAACAAAACAAGATGAGGGTTTGGTTGCTGGTATCCGGAAAATTGAGTGGGATGCTGTTGAACTGCCGTCCCAATTTATGGAAAATTGGTGCTACCATAGGTATAATTTTTTGTTGTTATATTTCAGGGGTTGTAACTTCTGCAAATAATCAACGTTGGCTGTGTATGCTCTTACATTCCTTCAATATATATGTGTATTTAGTTCTCTCTTGGATAACAAATATGTACTAGTCTTAAGAATTATTTCGAGCTTCCTTTTGAGTCCTTAAGAAAAATTTCTGCGAAGAAAATGCCAATACCAAAGAAAATCTATTTAGGAATAAAGTTAGAATTCTACTTTGATGACCGGCAAATCACTCATCTGAGTCTGCTGGTTTTGGGGAGACAATTATGTCTTAATATTTCTTCTTCAGACTCATTTTCTTGATTTTGGAGCAATTAGCCAATTTTTATTACCTTTTCTCTCCCACTGCTGCTGATGTGTTATTGATGGTTATTGCAGGGATACATTGATGGGCATTGCCAAGCATTATGAAACTGGAGAGAGTCTCCCTGAAGACATTTATAAGAAACTTCTTGCTGCCAGAACTTTTCGTGCAGGTTCTCTAAGTCTTCGCCAGGTCAGCATATAGCTATGTAATGTTGTGTTACATCTTCACTCCATTCTTGCTGCTAGGATATTAAGATGTGTTCTTGTACGCCATTGAAGCTGACTGGTGAAGCTTCATGTATTCATTTATTAATTTATTTTCCTTTGGTGCACTTTGAACTTGAACTTGTGCCATTTCGGTTTAAGTAATATTTCTTCTGTTTTTTGCAGTTAAGATTTGCGACCGTTGATCTTGAGTTGCACACGAAGTATGTACCTGGTGGTTCGGAATCAATCTATGATGTTGATCGTAGGGTCTCAGAAAGAACTCAAGTGCTTCCTCCACTTCCAGATGATCGATTTCTATGCAGTTTTAGTCACATATTTGCTGGTGGATATGCAGCTGGATACTACAGTTATAAGGTATCTTATACTTGAATGACTAGTTTACTAGGAGGTGCTAAAAGCATAAAGAATATGCAGGCTATAGGGTAAAATCGACCGACTTGCTTTGTGGCAGGCGTGATGATTTGTTGAGCTTTAGAAATCTTTGACAAGGCTTAAATGTTTGAATTTCTGCAGTGGGCAGAGGTCTTGTCTGCAGATGCTTTCTCAGCATTTGAAGATGCTGGTCTCCATGACGAAAAGGTAATTTTTTGCTGCTGTCTAAGAAGGCTTGATATCCTATGAGCTTGAGTTCTTTCTGGAAGGCATCCGTATATAAGTGTAGATTTAAGGTGGTAGCGTGTCCCGTTTCATGTTGTCTTTTAGGAGCTTCATTGCTTGCATGTTTTTTATTTGAACAGGCAGTAAAAGAAACAGGGAATAGGTTCCGAGAAACCATACTTGCTCTTGGAGGTGGAAAAGCTCCACTAGAGGTTAGACATTTGAAAAATAATGCTCATCCTACATATTTCACCCTTTCATATGAAAGCTTGCATCCTAGATGCGGTATCTGTCTTCTTATTATGCTCCTATGGTTATTCAGGTATTTGTGGAATTCCGGGGCCGGGAACCTTCTCCGGAGGCGCTGCTTAGGCACAACGGCTTGCTACCTGTCACAGCGTCTGCATAAGCTAAATTTTTGGGTTCATCAGATCGATGGTCATTTGATAGTAGATGGAGGCTATTTGGGTCGGTCTGGTTAAGAATACAATTGCCGCAACATTGCTAGGCTTAAGATATCTACAACCCCATGGACCCTTTTTTTTTTTTTTTTTGAGGGGTTTAAGATATCTACAAGTCCAGGGGCATTGTTATTTGTACTTTTAAGGTAGTTTTCTGTCATCTAGACTTGATATATGGATAACAACTGACGGGGCTATGATAGAAAAGTACATCTCAAAAAATTGAGTAATTGTCACTGGATTTATTGGACATTCAATAAATTTGGCATTGCCTTAATGTTCGGCATTTGCGTTGTCCATCTTCATGGAAGATGGCAGCACTATAGTTACCAAAGTTTATTGGTGAATTTTTGCGGTGGCTTTGTTTACGGTTTTTTGGCTGGAACGAGAATGCTCAAGTTAAGACTTAAGAGGGTACGTATTAATAAAGTCTAATATACCTGATGATTGTGTGGTCAGTAACCATTGAGGATCATAGCCTAGGTAAGTAAGACACGCAGCAACAACAATAATGTAAAGGAGAAGCGGCCCTTGAAAGAAAAGCCTACTATCACAATGTCGTAACTTTGAATAAATTGGAACTTCTCTCTCTTGTCTGTGTATGTTACTTATGGAGCGTGCTAGCAGGAAATGGGGCAGGTACGGTCATCAGAATGACCGTCCCTGAGCAGTTCACAGTAAAGATTTGATCAAAAAAATTTGTACGGTTTAGATTTCATTTTGTATCTCGATTTTAACAACATGTGTGGGATACATAAAATTTTATTTTAAAGTTACACATTATTGAAAGTAAGTTACACATGTGTGGGAAACAAAGTTACGCGCTGTGCAAAATGCACATGACTGTCAGGAACCCATGATCCGTGCTACCACGCGTAGTAGTTATTTTTTATTATTAAAATTAAAAAAAAAGGGTGAGAAAACTCCCGAAAGGAACCGCGACGAAACCAGCGAAGGTCAGCCCAGCCACCGTAAGTAACCCTTGCGCTGACGTCTCCTTTCCAGCAGGAGATTAATTAGGAAACGCAGATCTCATCTCATTTCATCAGTTGAGAGAAGAGAGAGAAGCTCAAGAAAGGAAAGCAGTTAAAGACAAGACTGAAGAAGAAGAAGAAGCGGTAGTAGTAGTAGAACTAGATTAACAATGGCAAGAGCTGGAGGAATCACGAATGCGGTGAACGTGGGGATAGCAGTCCAAGCCGATTGGGAGAATCGGGAGTTCATTTCCCACATCTCCCTTAACGTCCGTCGCCTTTTTGACTTCCTCGTTCAGTTTGGTAATCAATTTCACCTAAACAACCCAATCCCTACCTTTACCTACTTGCCTCATTTCTATTCCTTTCTCCTTTCTCTTTTGATCAGCGTCATCTGAGTTAAAGTATGCTTTAACACACTCTCTCTCTCTCTCTGCATTACATCTCTTCTCCAGAGGCTACAACGAAAAGCAAATTGGCGACTCTGAATGAGAAGCTTGATACGCTGGAGCGTCGTCTCGAATTGCTCGAGGTCCAAGTTGGTAGCGCTACTGCCAATCCGGCTCTCTTCACCCCTAATTGATCATTCTTCCATCTGTATATCAGTACACTACATAAAATTACGCATTTGCCTCTATGTATGTAAGCAGTTTCTCATTCGATGCGGTTCTTTCCTTCAAGTGCTTACCTTGCTACTTTTCTGTTTATTCCCGTGAGTATACTGCTAGCAATATTTGCATATCCATCCATGTATTATTATTATTTGGTTATATAGGCATTGCTAATTGAGCAATTTATGAAAATTGGATGGCTCACTTTTTCCGGTTCAATGCAGATGACATTAGAGCTGAAAAAAAAACGTCTAATTTTGAATGATTAATTGCATAGTTGTTGGAGCATTCAACTGCTTTAATTAACATTCACTGAAAATTCAGCTTAATTTCTCTTATTCGACAAGGTATTTGAATAAATAAATCATGCTTTGTGATGTTTCCAAGTGCTAATTGCTATTAGGATATCTACTCAGTTGCCTGGATAATTGATGAGGAATTGTTTACTAGTGCTATCATCTTCTGGTGTAACATATAGATGCAGTCAGTTACCATATAAACTTTCATGAAGCTTTTGTCGTCTTGTGGTCTACTAGCATCCGGAGTAGCTTGGTGCCCGCAATACATAAGGTAGGAAGTGTAAGCAAATGTTACATTGATTGCAAGTTTAGGGGATTGGAGCTAAGACTCAGTAGCGCGCTTCATTAGTAGAGTTCAGGTGTCATCCTCCAGTTTCCCATTGTCACTATGAAGAGAAATGGCTACACTGATAATGGCCTCTGAGTGAAGAATCCTGTTTATCCTATGGTCATCTCGGTTGTGGAGGAGGTGGTTGTGATAGGATTGGGGATGCTTCTGTTTGGTTGGGAGTGGGTAGAATAACAATTGGCCTCTCTAGGGAATATCGAGTTGATCCTCCAAAGCTGTCAATTGATTTCATGTATTCAGATGCATTGTTCTCTATGATCAACGCATCCTCAAGCTCCCGGACAATGTCGGCCATGCATGGTCGATAGGCTGAATAAGGTTCAATGCATGCCAAAGCCACCTCCACCACTCTCCACATTGCCTCTGCATGATACCCTCCCTTGATGCTTGGATCCACGATTTCTTCAATTCTTGAGTTCCTTATCCGGGGTTTGGCCTGCAATTGTGAATATTGCATAATTGAGGGACACAATCTAATTGATGGTGATGCTAGATATGTATGACTTCATTAGAGCGGATAGCTTATAGAGGTTGGGAAGCTACTGCTTCTATCATTGACTATTGAGTTAGCAATCAGAGCAAGCTCTGTAGCTATATGCTTTTTTCAGTAGCTACTATGTCTGGGTTAGCAGGACTGCTTAGTTTCTAGTGGTAAGTTGACTGGACCACATGTTTGTACTAAGTTGGTTGAATTTATCCTTATTCAAAGAGATGTAGCTCACATGCTGTGTTGCCTTAATGATTATCTTAAATTTCCACTGGGTAGTGCCAATGTTAAACATGGTGGTTTTATCAGCAAGTCAACTGAAATTGAACCATACCCATTCAACCAAGCTCCATTCATTTCGCGGTCTGTTTATGTTGAGAGGTTCACGACCACTTACAATTTCCAATAATACAACTCCGAAGCTGAATACATCACTTTTAGCTGACAGATGTTGGGTTGAGTAGTACCTGATGCACACAAGTTGGAAGCTCTTTAATCGGTGACACACCCCAAAATAGCTCATTAGTTAGTGACGCACCCAAAATATTCATAAGGAATTAGGAATAAACAGAGAATGGATAAAGAGTCGCTTTGCTACTTACTCTGGATCCAAATATCCTGCTGTACCCCTTACTTCTAAAGAGGTGCCGCTGTCTCCTTCCTGAGGTGCATATTTTGAAAAACCAAAGTCTGCAACTTTTGCACACATGCTCTGATCCAGGAGTATGTTACTTGATTTCACGTCCCTATGTATTACAGAGCGTCCAGCGAATGTATGAAGGTATGTTAAACCTGGAATGAGAGTAAATTCTTCAGACCAAATAACAGAGATATTAAGCAGGAAAAGAAGGGGAAGGGGAAGTGGGGCCAACTTTATCTGATCTAACACAGATCTGAATTGAATATGGAACTGTAAGAACTCAGAGTGGTCATTATGTGATCCCTGGCCAACTGGTGCAGTTCACAAAAATAGACCACAAGGAGAAGGTTATGGATTCGTGAATTTTGTGAAATGCATATAAGACTGTGCTCCTGTAACTCTCCATTTCCCACATTCACATTCGAATCAGCCAGCAGGCACATTCATATCTATATCGGTTACTGATCCAACAGAACAAGTCAATAATATTTTATCTCATATAATGCATGTTGATGTTGAAGGAGACTTCCAGGAATAGGCCATATCTGTTAGGGACCATATGAGCTATCCTCACATCCCCCTCCCCCCCCCCCCCCCCCCCCCCAACAAAAAAAAAAAAAAGGCATACATTTTATTGTATTCTATCTTCCGGTAAAAGTTGTTTACTAACTGCCCAATGTCAAAACTTCTGGTTTAGATTGTGGAATAGTTGTGACTTCTGAGGATGTCGTGTTGTAGACATCTAAAGTCAAACTGCTATTAAATAGCCAGTTTTTTGGGTGTCATGTAGGCATCTAAAGTCAAATTGCTACAAAATAGCCAGTTTATTTGGCTGTCATGTTCATGTATGGCTAAGTTCAATCTGAAGGATGATCCCTGGAATGCGTTAATTTTCAGCTGCTTGTTTTATATTCTTCAGGAATCAGGATAGAAGATTGGCAAGATAAAGTTCTTAATAAATGCTAATGCTACATGTAACTTGCCTCGTGCAGCTCCTAGAGCTATGGAAAGCCTGGTCGGCCAGTCTAGGATTTTCCTCTTTGCCGCTTCTCCTGTTAAACATTAGTAGGAAGTGAGCCATAGTTTTCTGGTTCTCAAGAAAGAAGGGCTGAAACTGCCACTATTATTTTTTATTGGGTAGTACCATATAAACGATCTTGTAGGGAGCCATTAGACATGAAGGGGTAAACAAGAATTTGCTGGTCATTTTCACAGCAGTAACCAAGCAGCGGGACCAGGTTCTCGTGACGGATAGCTGAGAGCAGGTTCAGCTGTAGAAATATTTGTAATTCAGATTTGTCAGATGACATCTAGGAAAAGAACAGTAAGATATTTTCAGTAAATGCAGCCAACAGTATATCATATAAGTACGAGTTTGTAGACATGATCTGAAAAAAAACAGTTATGCATGGCAAGTTCAAAAGAGGTGATGGAAAAGAAAAAGAATTTAAATATGGCGTTGCAATATTATGCAATGTAACTTGAGAGCTATAGCAATATGGAAATTTACTCTAAGTGATTGGAGTTTGAGATTTTCACAGGGATTCACTCTTATTGCAACTGGTGAACATGGTCTCATGCCTTGTACTAACTGGAAGATTGCCAAGGAGGGTTGTTCATGGAATTATGTAATACCAGTAGATTGTTACCTCATTGTCAAATTCACGTGTTCCCTGTGTTGATGTGGCAGATCTGACCTTCACAGCCACTTCTTGGCCATCAGGAAGAGTACCCCGGTAAACAGATCCAAATCCTCCTTCACCTATTAATGTTTTATACTTCTGGGTTGCTGCTTCTATGTACTGTAGAGTGAAACTCTGGATGGATATGGACCTCAGTATGATATCTGTGCTGGGTACTGAATATACAGCATCTGCATTTTACAAGTTCAATTGGAAATCCAATTGCTAAAAATTATTGAAGTTGAGTGGCTTTTCATGAAACTATAACCAGCTAATAGTATGATTGTAAGGGCGTAACCATTTACTTGATTTTTATTTTTTTTTTGCCAAAATGAAATACTAAAATACACTAGAAACATGGAATATAGGGAACTAACATTTCTTAGTCCTTAAAGCTTAACATTTAATAGCCTTGAAAGTTCAAGTTACATGTGTCAGAATCAGTGTGCATTCTTTTAACTACAGCGAGGAAAGTCTTATTTTGCATTGGATTATCGACATTGATGGTTAATGTGCTTACTTTTTGTCATTGATAACCCGTTTGCATCATACTTTCTCTTGAAAATCAATTTTCCCTTTTTCCTGCAAACCAAGATTGCCCCTATAGCAATGGTAACTAGGATACATACTCCCGTAACCACGCCTATCACAACTCCCCTTGCTGAGTGCCTGGAAGCCTGATGGATACATTTGTCCTTACTGAAATGAGGAGGAAAATGAATCAGACTCTCTTGCACACAGAGACTGAAATCTTTCACAACCACACACTGAAGCATCACTTATGCATACATATCAATTAAATCTTATAAAAGATTTTATATAGCTAACACTGGCTTTCTCAAGCATAGATATCATACTCTGTGGTGAGATTGGATCTTCTAAGGCTGGCTGGAAGCCTATTGCTGAGATACGGACTGCTGTCATAATATCTGCGGGCAGAAGGAGAAGAACCTCAGGTTAGGCACAAGGTTCTTCTAGTTAATATTGACAATAGAATACACAAGAAATCAATTCCCGACTAAACTTACAGCGTTGTCAAATTTGGCAGTGAGGTTACTAGCTCTGTAATGTTTCCCACGAGACTGGTGTGACTCGTATCCCTAGAAAATGAAATGCAAATTGTTCACATAAAAACCTAGCTGCTTTTAAAAGTGAAAATATGCAGATGTCTTACTGATGGTTTTAAAAGTTTGGCTGTCACTTGTTTTGTGCTAAGTACTCTCCCCTATCTGATGCTCATGAAAAGAGAAGCAATGCACTTATATCCTCCAAATCATTTGAGCTGATTGCCTCTCTAATTGAAGCATTTTATCATGGCTGATTGTCCTGTTAATTAGAAGTATGTTGGTGGATATGCATAGACTATTTAGGGAAGAGAAATTAGCCTCTATGGCGGCTTTTCTGAGTAAAAAACCTGAATTCTATTAAAAGTATTCCTACCATATCTAATAGGAGGAGAAGTATATTAAGCTTCTTGTGCGAGGGATGCTTAACCGAGATTGGGTGAGAAGCTTGTATATTACCATGAGATGGAAACAGATATGCTAGGCCTGTATGCTTAATGCTTTACTAATGAGGCTGAAACATTTGAATGACAAATCATTCCATGACAGCGTGCACCTAAGAGAAGGTTTTAATATACAATAAAAATATGATTACGCTGTGCTTTAACTTTCATCGTGCTGGATTTCTTGAGACCTTTATTATTATTATTATTATTTTTACAAACTTAGTGTTATTGAAATATGTTCAAGCTTTTGGCATGATGGTGGATAAAAAAGGACTTCGCAAGGAAAAAAAGTGTTAACATACAATTCCTTCAGATTGAACAGCTTAGTAAGGCTGGGAGGTAGTGGTCCGCCTAGCATACTGGATGAAAGATTCCTGCGGGAGAAATGCAATAAATTGACTGAGTAGATTATCAACAAAATCAAAGCAAATATAATCCGTATTGTGTATCAGATTAACCCAGATTGTGGATGAAAGCGAAAAGTCTTACATCGTGGTGATGACTGAGGTACCATTAGCAAGCTCACAAGACAATCCGGGCCATGAAATAGGAAGACAAGGATCCCCTAACCAACTCGCAAGAAGCTCATTGTCTGGATTGCCTCTCAAGAACTCATTTTTCACATCAATAATATTATCCACTGAAACGAAAGGGCGAGAGAAAATAAAGGTTTTGAAGCCGATAAATTCCTAATGAAATGCATCTAGCCATGTTTTCGTGGTAGACATCTGAACTCGTAAATTCGGGCATATTTCTGTACCTTCTTCGCGGCCTGTTTCTTGAATCAATGGGTGAACCTGCAAAATCTCATAGGCGCTGATTATAGGTCCATATTGTGACCCGTTGGAGAGCCTAACCATGGTAAGATTTAGATATCCATTGGCCGTGACAATTAAAACGACAAATCTAAAGGTGCCACTAAGCGCTACATCTACTTGTGTCTTCTTTGCATCGTTGACATACACATCAAACACCCTTTGCCCAACTTTAACTTGGTCATTGAGTTCTAGAAAGTAGAGTAATAGGTCGTAACGGTGGTAGTCCGAGTCTAGGTTGTTGTAAGAGAATTCCAGTCGTTCTGGATGGGTAAGAGCTGTTTGTAACACTTCGGTTGGAGGAAATGTTGGGTTGGGAGAAGACCTGGTAACGTTGACACTAGATGATGATATGCGGTTTGCCATTGGATCACTGTATTTGTCTGCCCTCCAGATTCGATCATACCGGTCAAGAGGGTACCTAAAATTGAAATTTTGAGCCGATAAATACTAAAGTTTAGTAACAGAAACATGAACCAAATTTGAAATTCTTGGATTTAATTACGTGCAATGTGTGCATCTCCTAATGAATGAGTTTTCACCGGTATAAGGTGAAAGTTTCAGGCTTGTAACATTTTATGATGTTATACCTGATATCCCCTCCTTCATTTCCAGCATCTACTCTATCAATAAGGTTGAGCACACTAGAGGGATCCCTGTTCAGATAATCAGAAGTTAGAGGTCTCAATTCAAGCTTTGAAATGTATGGTACCCTTTGGCCCTGCAGCAAGCAAAAGTTAACGTAGTCCTTGGTTGCTTTGAAAATCCCTTCAACCTTCGATTCACCTGATGACTTCACTACGCCTATCACCGTGGCATCAATGGAGACATTGAAGCCAGATCCTGAAGGTCGCCTTTGATGGTCCCCAGAAAGAAATGTACCCCTTACCGAGTAGTCTTGATCCCTCTCTGTGGTCAAGTTATAACACCATTTATGACCAAGACCTGAGTCGAAAACTCTTGCTCTATTGTAGCCTGTATCGTCTTGCACTGGCGTTGTGTCTTGGCAACTTCGATTATCAGGGTACCAATAATCATCTGGTATCCAGTTTATACTTGTATTTGGCTCAACAAAATCTTTATCAGAACAGCAATGTATGCTCACAAATCCTGTTTTACAGACATTCAAAAACGTAATTAGCACCATGAATCCTTTCGGAGGTTTCCTGTCTTTTACGTGATTACTGATGTAACATACAAGCTAATTGCTGCTCATGTCAGTAAGTTTTGAAAACTAAACATTTTAGTGCTTAAAGATTTAAAGCAAAAATTGTCTAGTACCCATAATTAGTAAGAACAAACGCGTTGGTCTTGAAAGACACTAGATCTGACAGATTGTTTTAACTAGTCCATCAAGTTGGCGAATAAATTAACAGTCCATTGCGCAACACATGATTTTGCAAAGAAATTGGTCCTTGCTTTTCCCTTTGGATGCCACTGGTTGTTGTACGAAACTCCAAAAGGATAAATGATGTGGATTTCTAGGCATATTGAGGACAAACTGTTCATTCTGATTTTCAGAAACTATATAAAACTGTTCCTAGCTTCAGGACCATTGCCCGAATTTTATTTTGTTTTTCTATGGCCTTGATTAATGTGATCATAAAGGACAATATTGTGATTTGGGAATCAAATTCACAACCCATCATTGGGTTTGTCCCATTCCGGATCTGTTGTGAATCCAAATTGCCTCATAGAGGATCTGACTTGTAAGATCTTGGAGACACGAGTTTCTTTCCGGGCTTTTCATCAAGAACTCCAGATCCTTCATTATTGATTCTCCAACAGTTCACTTAACACCAAAGATAAGCAAGTCCCTTTCCTCTCACATTTCTTAGTCTAGAATGAAATCGAGAATGACAAAAGATTGAATTGAAGAATGAATTCAGATTGCAGATATAGTATACAATAGTGAACCAAACAGCACAGATACATTAAAAACATGCATACCTGGTTGTGCGACAACAGATTGAATACACAGGAAGAGGCAGACAATACAAAAGTTGACCAAACTTCTTGTATTCCGGTTATCCAACCCTCCCATCATCCTCTTAGCATCAAATGAAATTGCCCCATGGGGTCATCAAATTCATAATCAAAATCTCCAATCTCTGTGATTAGCTGTTATGAAAACAGCTATAAGATCACCAGTTTTTTTCTCCATACCAAAATCTTCATTCCTGAACTAGTATTCATTTTGCCCTAGTTGAAGTATACGACAAGAATAATGACCTGGAACAGTACTGCCTGTGCCTGCAGACAAAAAGGCTTGCAATGCACAGAAATCAAGAATTCATGAAGAGGAAAGTAGAGTGGATGGTATTGTTCTTTGACTTCAAAATCTCAAATGTGGGCAGTACACTACAAAAGCATTGGAACAAGACAGTGAGTGAGAAAGGTTGAACTGTATATAACGCAAAACATAATCACCTAAAAAATGATGAATTATGGGTAATGATTGTGATTGGCTCGTTACGTTGCCGGGTTCATTTGCAATTTTATATTTCTTGATTAATCTGGCTTAAAGTAATCGGGCGGAACCACCCTTGGCCGTCATTCACAAACTTTCATTGAGAATTCGTCTCTTTCCTTGTCTGTTACTTGGAAAGCAATGTCACGGAAATCAGCTTTGCCAATTTTTAACTCGTAAAATAAAATTCGATTCCTACTTGTTAATTGCCACTTGGACTGGATGAATACCTTTTGCTTCATGTCAATTGTCAATTGCCATAAAAAAAAAAAATCTTCTTTCTCTCTTTGAGTTTACAATAATAGCGTTATGCGTTACTCTTGTATTATGCTAATGATCGTACTTTTTTTTTTTTTATTATGGAGAGCATAAAATTGCTGAAAACATTTTTGTACATTTCTTTTCTGAGAGTAGGCAATTTATAACTATATAAATTGGAAATTGAGCCCGACTGAATTTTTTTTTTTTTTTTGTCTAACAATTTTATCGTGCACTTTCTCTGCCTGTAAACATCTGAGAGCAAGGGTTGGCCAATTTTCTCTACCCAAAGGAATATGTTTGTGCTACCTCTTCTCAGTGTCATTTGGTCTGGTGGTACCAATTCCTCTTCTTACCATATTAGTGATTAATGCAGTCAAAAAACACTACTGCAAGATGTGCCATGGTGCAAAAATTTGTAGCACCCCGTGATTCTTTTTCCTTCGGCCTGAAAATATTAAAAGATTGGAGGAGCTTCCTGTAATTGTCGTATTTTACCTGGTCAAGCAACCTACGCGTAAGAGTAAGACCCTCAAACTTGTTCTCCGGACTTAATAATTGAGATCAACGGTGTTTCCTTCACGACTTAGAGATTCCTCAAAGAAGTCTGAACGGTAATCAGAAAGTTGACAAATGATTATGAAAAAACCTCTAGTCATAGGAAATCATATTGGTCGCTGTCTCAAAAAGTTATTCCTTGTCTTACTAAGCTCAAAGTCGTTGGGCTTGCGTCAATGAAAATTGACCCCCTTGAATTCAAAGACAAATATTAATTGCGGTACTTAAATATTTCTGATTCGTGACATTTGGTAATGGCCAGAGTTTTAAAAAATACCCTGAACTAAGATTCAGAACCAGCTGCCATCTTTCAAACAGCCAAGCCAATGGATTCAAGATCCAATCTACGAGCCCCAAAACTAGTTAAAGCACTTCAATCTTTCACTTTGACGAAATCATGATCGATCAGATTTAGGCACAGCAGCATCTGTTTTTGCCCGTCCAAGGCATTTGTTTAAGGGACTCTATGATCAACATGGGTATATATATATACTGCGAACAGAATTTGTTTAACTTGGATCATATGCTTTCCAAGAGGAAGAAGTCGATTCTCTAATAAAACTTGTGCTAGTATTAATAACTTGATTGCAAATATCCCTTAATTAATCTTCATATTTCAGAAGTATAAATACCTATTGCCGAATGCTTCGCAGGATAAGAATAATTAAATAAATTAATAGTACTAACTTGCGCCAGTGCTCAAACTAAAAGAGGCCACTCGTATAAGGGATTCCAGTCTCTGGAAGCCAAGAATCCCCTACAATAAACTGGCCAACAGTGAACGGCATAGCATCGCTGGGTTGGCTGAGAACTTTGTATCCTGGCCATGGAACTCGACCGCCTGTGGCTGCGCCCGGTCCGGAGTTCAGATACTCACGATAAGTAACTGTGGATGTGGAATGGCCGGGCCACTCAAGCCATCCAGCAGGGTTAATGAAGCTGTCCAAGAATGACTGCATCACAATCACTGTGGACAAGGAAGTCCATGGCCGCCCAAGATATGCACCATTAAACTCGTTTTTGCTTCCTGCTGGTACCCGCGCCCGTGGGGCGGTTGTTAACGTGCAGTTATGGATTACAAATCCAGATTTCTTTCCATCATTCTTGTTCCCCTGAGCCGTGAAGGTGATCATTTCCCTGGCGGCTGGGAGGGCATAAAGGTGGCATAGCTGGAAAACTGCTGCTGCGTGACCAAATATGAAGTCCACGGTTCCATAGATATCGCATTCTCTGTAGAATTGTGCCCCAGCTTTTGCGTACAAGGTGTCGTGATACCCAAGGAACCGGCATCTGTAGAACGATGACTGGTCAGCTTCGCTCAGAAGTGCTACGGCTTGATTGCCCTCTCCTGCGGGGTTCTCAAATGCAATAAACTGGGCCATGAATCCGTCACCATAAACAGCTGAAACAAATAAAAAGGTGTTACGTTGCAGTAGTCAGAATAATATATATATGCGGTAAGATTTAGAATATTAACCTCTCTGTAAAACAAGAATTACTAAAATAGGTGGATGTATTGATAAATTCAGCTTAATTTTTGAATTAAGCAAGATTCACCCATTCTTCCATCGTAGATAGGAAGCACTCCCGTCTAATATTGGGGTTTGAAACGGGCACAATTGGCTTTTGGTACAATTCATGCAGTTGTTGTATATATATATATTTAAAAAAAAAAAAAGTCAATATACGCAAATGTGGTTGCATGTATTCATTTAATAAATGTAATTGATCTACCATTTTACGTATTGCGAAATTACAACTTATCTACCCCTACGTCTACGTGCATGCATGTAACCATGAAAACAAGCTCAACAAAATTTACGTGCATGCATGTAACCATGAAAACAAGCTCAACAAAATTTACTCACAACATCAAACTAAGAATTGCTATCCTCGTCAAGGCATGCGTGTTAGACAAACTAAGAATCGTAATTGCCTCTTTTTTTTTTTAAAAAAAAAAAAAGAATCGTAATTGCGATTAGGTATTATGAGTAGTTTCTCATAACCTAATTGTAACATGCCCAATGGCCTCCATCTTTCCATATTCAAAAAAAAAAAAAAAAGGCAGACTTTCTGTTTTTGATTGTTTGACTTTCCATTTTATTCGTCAAAGAGAGATTTTTTTTTTTGTTTTCTGCATAGTGACCCTGACAAATAAAAGACTAGAAATCATGCTATATCCCGTACGTGCAACAAACTCTTACAGATCTAAGACTACATATACTGATTGTCCTCAATTTGCTTAAAGCATAGCGATCGAGACAAGTGCTTGCTGAAAAAAGTATTTCCAGAATCAAAATCCCGGTATATATTGTTTTGGCAGACTTATCTCGTGATACATTCCTTAAAAGCATATGCAAAATCCGATGACAACCATACTATTTTTAGATTCCATATACCTGTAAACACAAAGACCCAAAAAAAAATTTTTTTTAGATCTTTACTATGAATATTCAGGAAAGCTAATGAATCAGAAAAGCTAGGAAGCCTTAAGCCCCTGTACTTACAAAAGGTGGCTGTTTCCCAAGTTTCGAAGTCAGGGACCTTTCTGTTCATGGTGATCTTGGTGACATCTGCACCATCCCCTATCAAAGCAATATTGGTCTTTTCCTTGGAGATGCATACGATCTCCTGGTAGACACCCGCCTCAACATGTATGTAGTACCTGGACTCGCTACCACTTGGGGCCGCGGCGATGGCGTCCATCACCTTCCTGAACGCTCCCGGTCTTGACAAAGACACGGTAGCATTAAAAGCAAAGTCACTTGGTAGGGCATCAGAACAACCCATTGCCAACGGAAATAGAAGAACCAAGAGAATAACCTTCGACATTGACATAGCGTTCAACCAGAGAGAAAAGACGGTACTAAAGGAGAAAGAGGGGGCTGCTGGTGAGGTTTAAGCATGGGTTCTTGGTTTCATTTATAGGTTTTTTGGCCAATTTCTGCATGGAAATCCCGACTTTGAATAGCAAGAGACTGATTCAGAAAATGGAAATACATGCATGAGTGATGCATGCTTTCCTTCCGGAGACTCTGGTTGCCCTTAGAACAATTAACTTCCATTTGTTTTGGTAAATTAAACAAGACATATAACCTAAAACGATACACTTACTATTAAGAGACGGTAGCTTATATTACTAAATAACGTCATCAATAAGGTGTCGAAATATTAGCTAACATCTCAAAGTAGTAAAGTGCTTGGACACGATGATGTTAGGAGGGCTAATCAGATTAGCACCAAACTTCCTAGCCAAAAAAAAAAAAAAAAAAGTCAAATTCTCGACCCTTTTAATGGTCAAAATAATTCCTTTACGGTGAATTGACTCTATAACTCAATGTCTGATGCCGATTTTTAATGCACGCTAACATGTGAACTCACATTCTTCGGGAAAGTAAATCTATTTTCATGAATCCCTACTGGAGAATTTTGGGCAATTAGGAAAAATGTTCCAAAGTGTGCTCAACCTCCGGGATACTAGGTTTTGGTTATGGTTATTCTGGAGGGAGAAAGGTCCAAAAAATTCTGAGTAATTAGGAAACTTAGTCTCCATTGGAGGTAGATTCCACGTAAGTAATTAAGATGAATTTGAAGTAAAGTTACTGATAAATGCTCCAAGCGTGCAGAAGCTCCAGACCATTTATTCCATATCTTTGTTCTACACATTTATTTTATTTTAAATTTTCAACAAGGTATTAGGACATCATCCTGCTTACGAAAATTAATGAGGAAAACAAAAACGGCATAATGCTACCATTGTTTTTAACGTAGGCTTGGCATATTCCGGGCATTGACATTTTCTCTATGCAAAAAGAATATACCTTTGGTCTAAGTTTTCTGGCCCTTTAAATTGATTACAATCCCATCAATGAGCAATATTTAATAGTTTAAGCCTTCTTAAATTTGTAGAAGGCCCCTAATTGCATCCTGCTATCCTGATCTGATCTAGTTATATGCAAGAATTGGATTGTGTGGGGATCCCAAATCCAGCATTTGAGTTTTCATCAGCATTAAAAACCGAGAACTGCTCAAGGAACAAGAAAAATTAAGCATGTTTTTGTCCCTAGCAACGAATTATTGATCACCATCTTGTCATAGACACAAGAGAAGCAAAGGTGCGGACACAGCTCACTTTCTTTGTCGTGGAAAATATCATCGTCAATATGTTTAAATTGATGCAAAAATGAAATGGGAGTAAAAAACAATTTCCAGAATGATGTCATATTCATGGACTCCCATACTTGTTCTTTTATCAGCCTTTTGCAATTTAACGTTATTCAGTTGTTACGTGAGTAACTAAGAACCTTTTTTTTTTTTTTTCTTTGGTCTCAAAAATGTGTTTGTTTGTGTTTGGGGTTGGATTTTTGTGGTTGTTTTGTGTGTGTGTGGGGTGGGGTTTTTGGGGAGAGGGGGTGGGGAAGGAGAGAAGAGAGTTGGTGGACTGTGGTGAAGGGTCCGTAAAAGTGGGGTGGTCCGATGATGGGTGGGTGTGGAACTATCTGCTATCGTAATTTGCAGTGCCATATTGGATTTACAAGTAACATTCAATCTCAGAAGAAGTTTTCTGGTTCATTTTATCTATTGTCCCTTTTCAATTGCACATGTTTTGTAACTCTTTTTCAGAATTCAGGAGTGGATAAAATGTCTACAGACAGACAGGTTATTAGTAGTTTTTTGGGTAAATTATCTTTTATTCTCGTGTGATTTATTGTTTTATCATATAATCCTTTATATTTAAAAATCTATATATAACTCCTCATAGTTTAGATTAATATGTCACCGTTAACTTTTTCATTAAAACCAACTCTCAATAGTAAAGAGTGAAAATCAAACTAATAAATTGACAAATTTTACTCTTTCATTACTTCATTTTTTCCCTCCAAACGTAAAAAGAAGAAATTAAAATAAAAAATAGATAAATATGAAGTAGAAAATACCATTAAAGATTGAATAAATCTTATATACGCTATCACTATTGAATCCATGACGTATGTGCAAAAATTGAATTTTAAATTCAAATTTTGTATAATTATTATTCATCCAAAACTGACTGTGTATACAATATCAGTATAGGAAAGATTAAATCTTAAAGATTTAGTTAAAAAACCTATAATGATATTCGTATTTAAAAAAAGATTTGGTATTTTTGTATTTTTGTATTTCCCTTCCATCCTTTTTGTTTCTTTTTTATTTTCCTTCCATCTCTTTTGTATGTAAAGAAAATTAAGCTTTTGTAGGCCAAAGTGTAGGTTTTCAAAATCACCTTTTCTCTTCTCCTCCCCTCTCCCCAAGAGAGAGTGAGAGAAAGAAGAAGAAAAAAAAGTAGTGAAAGGATGAATTTGTTAATTTATTATTTTAATTTTAATTTTTTTACTATTGACCGTTAGTTTTAACAAAAAAAAAACTAACGGTGACACTTTAATCCAAACTATTAAAGATTATATATAGGTTTTTTAAACCATAGGAGATTATGTGAGAAAACACCAAACAATAGGGGATAAAAGGTAATTTATCCAGTCTTTTTTTAGCTAGATGATTGTGGGGTGATTACTTCACTTTTGCCACCGGAGGTGATCAAGAATCTTAGCATGTTATTATGTGAAATCGTTAATCAATCCTACAAAACGAGTAGCTGAAAACCTCCACATTAAGTATACATAAAAGATATTTATTTTCCATGACGGCTACCAAAAATAAACCAATTTCAGCTAATTACATGAGCACGATCTCACTCCAATGCTACAGATAAAATGTGTTTCATGTCTACAATTGCTGATTTTGACTTGACCATGAAATTCAGGGATGCAATAGCAAGGGCAAAACACAAGAAGTTAACTAGGAGAGATCCTCGTATGGAGGTTGTTTACAGCTAACATCCTGTGTTGGAACATGTCAAAGATGATCAATCCTTCTAATTCCATTGATGTCACTGTTTATGTCCTCTGGTTCTTTGAAAAGAAGCGCAGAACCACGTAAAAAAGAATTCTGTAGAGGACAGCCCATCCCAACATGAAGTAGACCTTTTCCCACTTTTTTGATTCCTCTGTACGAATATGTAGCGAATTCAAAATCCCAAATCCAGTTACTTCTTGTCCTATTGGATTTTTTCCAAAACTAATTGGAGTCTGGTATTGATTCATCAGAAGCCCTTCATATGGATATGTCATCGTTGAAATGTAGTTCATCCATTTCCAATATTTGGGGATATCATGGCTGTTCAAGAAGTACCCGCAGAACAAGAAGAACAGAGCAGTGAATGCAATTACTGCTGCATAGCCAAGTATGTAATTCGGCACGATTGAGCTAACGAACACCACAAATGAGTTGGTGGACAAAAGGGACATGTAGAGAACGAGCAAGAAATAAAGGAATGGCCCGCGAAGCTTCAATGCGAACCAAACAATGACAGCATAAGCTGCAGCCTGGATTGCAAGAAAGGGAAGGTAAGTGATTAGACCAGCAATGGTATATGATGAGGCTCTGTAGGCATTATGAGAAGTTTCGCGAACAAAGATGAAACGTTCCTGGATGAAAGCAGGGACAGCATCATTGGAAGAAAAGAAAAAGAGACAGACTGTAAAGATGAAGAAACTAATACGGTCTGTAATTCCTTGCATGTTTTTTGGAGGGTGCCAGAACATTGTTGCCATCATGATGCCCATTACTATTAGGACCATTAGTCTGGAAAGGAAAAGTTCAGGGGTCCGCCTGATGGTTATGAAGTTTCGGCGCATGAGTATCCAAGTCTCAAGGAAGAAGGAATTCGAAAATTTTGGTCCTAGATGGAGGTATGCCCTCTTGTCTGGAGCAACATCTGGGGTCAGATAGTCATTCTCATTCACAGTGTAATCGCTGCTATGAGGTGTTGGAGTGCCTTGAAGCATATCACTGGAGGAGGTGTAGTAGCCTGGTGATGAACTGCACAATTGCAGAGAGAGAGATTAAGGGAAAACTATAAAAACCAAATGATTTGAGACCCTAATTAGACGTTAAAATTTTGTCAGAAACTGTACAGATAAGCATAATCAGTAAGAGGCTAAGAGCAATGGTGGAGCTCTTACTGGGATGAATTTAGTTTAGACTTAGATAGCTTGAAAATTGGAATTGGAAACAAGAAAATGAGAATTGAAGACTATGGCGTTTACCTCATTGGAAGTCTATGGTCCGGGTGTTGCCTAGTTGGTGTAAACATCAGTGCTTGCATAATTCCACTTTGGGTCCAAGACCTTGATGTGTTCCATGGACTCCTCACACTATTATCAAATTCATCATCTGCTCCAGATTGTAATCGAACGTTTTTTCCACTTTTGTCTCTCATTTCATTTGCCCGCTGACCAGAACGTGGAGCTGGAGATGGAGATGGAAGGACAGTAGAAGTTGAGAAACCATCTGCAGATAATGATGGAGGTTTCATCCCAGTAAGGGTAAATGCTGCAAGAGCCTCAACTCCTAGCTCAGACTGATCATACTCTTGGATCACATCAATCAGGTACTCTATGGAGTTTTCCCCTTTTGGGACTTTGCGCCCCATGCGCCCCAGATGGAGAGTCACATCCTTGGGAGATCCTTGGTACATTAGCTGTCCACGAGCTAGGATTATGAGATGATCAAGAAGCAACTGGATACGGGACGAAGGCTGGTGAATTGTCAGTATTACAGTGCTCCCTGTTCGTGCGATATCGTGTACTTTCTCAATAACACTGTGAGCACTGGTGGAATCTAGTCCTGAAGTAGGCTCATCCAAGAAGAGTAATGTAGGTCCATGTATGATATCAACGCCGATTGAGACCCTACGACGTTCACCTCCGGACACTCCTCGAGTTCCTTCATCCCCTATGTAAGTGTTCCTAGTGGTCTACAAGGAAAAAATGCAAGCATTAGATTGCGTACTTATGATTTTATTCTGGTACTGAAAGGCAAAAAACTGTCCAAACGTTTACTACTTCAACTTGCAAAAGAGACAAGGAAGAGAGGCTGGTGAACTTACGGATAGACCAAGTTGCTCGATCAGCTGCTCAACGCGCTGTCTTTTCTCTGACCTTGAGATTGGTCCGAGTCTGAAATCGGCAGCAAACATTAGTGTCTCATAGACTGTCAGCATTGGGAAGAGTCTATCATCCTGCATTATATATGCTGAAGTTCTTTTGATCAAACTTGGACTAGTGTCCATCCCATCCAAGGAAACTCTTCCCCTCAGACTTCCACTGGCAATTCTTCCGGCCAATCCATCCAAGAGTGTTGATTTCCCAGCTCCACTTGGACCCATAACTGCTGTGATGCATCCTTTTGGTGCATAGCCAGTGATCTTATGCAATAAGTCGACTTCCTTACTCACCCATTTACCATCCTCCTCCTTCTTCTTTATGATAGTGTATGTAAGGCTTGAGAATTCTACGCCTCCAGTGAAGTGGGTCGGTTTCCCTATTTCGATTGCTATATCAGGACGATGGCCATTATTTGCAGCTCCCATCATCGGTAAACCTTAGCTTGTTTGGCTCCAAGAAATATATTGGATGAATGTGGAGAGAATTGTTGAGACAAGGCTTAGTTTTGAGCCTTTTTGTTTATGTTATTTTTGGCCTCCCAACTATTCAGAATGCCTTTGACGGGGGGGAATTAAAAGGACGCAGAGATGGAGAAAAGAACTTCTACAGCCGGTGGGGCCTAATAGAGGAGGCTATTCCAAAGTTTACACATTCCAACTGAGCATTGAGTAGTCCGGTTTTAATCGTTTTGATCGAAAAAGGAGAATATGCCATCTTGTTTGCTTCATCCCTTTTGTATCTATCTTATGTTACCAATCCTGACAAATCTTTCTACTTCATGATGTTCTTTGATAAAATTTTCTCTGTTGGCAGATGTATGGACGGATCACTGAAATGCTCAATGATTTGCTCACAAATGTACGCTATTGTGTCGATTTATGTAAACTACTATTCAAGCTATTCTGCAATACTTGTAACATAGAACTGCCAAAATGGCAACTTGGCCAATTACCACGCTGAGGATTCTAGTACATTTCAATTAATTTTACCTTAAAAAGTAGTTAAGATGAGGCCTCAAATGCACATGCATAAGACATCCTTTTCAATCAACATAATTATACTCCCAACAAAAAGTGGTGATTTTGGCATAGTTACTGGTGCAAATTCTGCCCTATCAGTTTAAAGCAAAATGTGCGGAGAATTAGAGTGTCCATTAGCTGATTAGCTATCTACAGCTAGATTTTGTAAGTTATTCAGCTCATGGCTAATGCTCTGTACTTTTAACGTCTCTGTCCAAAACGCCAACGCCTAAAGGTCATTCTCAGAATGCGGTTATGGCAACACTTCTAGAGCATATGCGGTGGTGTAGAACAGCAAAGAACTGGCATCAATCGTGACCCACTAGGTGGTTGCATAGAGCTGAATTAACTGAGCTCTGTTCAATGACTAAACCGTGAAAATTACCATGGTTCCCTGAGCTACAAAATTTCGGTTGCACTAGCAGGTTACCATTAGCTAGGAACACTCAGGTCTCCCTGGTTCCTCCCTTCGAGCTTGTTTCCAAAACTCTTGTTTCATCGGATAGTTTTGACTATAATGATTTATAGTGCTAATTGATTGTGATGTTAACTTTTGATTACTGAAGTTTGTGAGTTGTGACAAGCCACCAACATTTTGATAATGTAATAGGATTCCCTCGGTGGCTACTGGCTCGGCCTGAGCTAATGCATCCAAATAACATATTTTAACTCAATTTGTCCTGTACTCAAAAGGGGATCCTCTACCCTTATTTGATCTTTTAAATCAGAAGTGTTGGATGATAGTAATGATTTTGTAGTGCCTTTTACCATACTGAGGTGCTTATTTCTTCTACTGTTAACGATGTTAATTAAAAACTGCAAATATTTCACCAGCACAAGTAAAAATACGTATACAGCTATTAAAGGAAGTGTCAAAAAAAAAAAGAGTTAAGGGCTATGAAAAGAAAAGTTAAATCCATTTAGGCATGGGCATCCCACGGTCCATGGGACCTTAGATTGAGGGATCGACATCCTTCTATGATTTCCCTACCTGCTGCGTAGCAAGTAACCAAGAATCTACAGAAATGTAAGGGGTTTAGATGGGTTTTGTAGAAATCAGCTGCACGACGACGTAACAAAGGGGCGGTTTAATCGTCCGAGTTTCTACTCTTCCCAACTGTTCCTAACTCTCTCCCTCATCTTTCATTCCCGGCAACCAAAGCCAAGCAAAGCATGAGCAATCTATTAGGCTTGCAAACATCCCTCTTCACCACCTTCTTCTCATTTGCCCCAGAATTACCCTTAAATCCCCCCAAAATTTCCACCACGTCCTCTTCCCTTCTTCTTCTACCCTGGGAGCTTTCCCACATTCCCAAATCCAAGAAATTCATACCAACAAACACTTCCATAACCAGTAAGTAAAACACACATAAAAAGTCATTCTTTCCACCAAAGATGTCTCTTTTATTGGTTTTAAAATTCTGGGTTTACGGTATTAATGGGTCTTTCTCTTTTTTCCCTTTTTTCCATTTTGGGTTCAGGGACTCTGGTGAGTAGTGTGTCTAGTGAATCCGTACAGGAAGTAGTTGACGTTGAAGTTGCAGATGGCCTGACAATGACCCAATTTTGTGACAAGATTATCGAACTGTTCTTGAATGAAAAACCCAAGTCAAAAGATTGGAGGAAGTATTTGGTATTTAGGGAAGAGTGGAAGAAATACAGGGATAGGTTTCACAGTCGGTGCTTATCTCGAGCTGATGCTGAAAATGATTCTGAAATGAAGCAAAAGCTGATTACTTTATCAAGAAAAGTGAAGAAGGTATTTGATGAATTTCATCATGCTTTTCTTTTTTCTTTTCAACTGAGATTGAGGCATGTTGTAATCAGTTTTGAGTATTGGAACTAATCGGTATTGAGTATTACAGATTGATGATGAAATGGAAAGGCATACTCAACTTCTTAAAGAGATTCGAGATAGCCCCTTGGACTTGAATGCAATCGTTTCTAAAAGGCGCAAGGATTTCACTGGGGAGTTTTTCCGCTATCTTACTCTGCTTTCCGAGACATGTGATACTTTGGAAGACCGGGATGGTAAAAAGTTTTGCATTTTGTGCGTCTAAGTTGCTAGAATGAAATAATTTGATGATCTAAACAACTGACAGAAATTTAGGAGTGTCATTTATCTATTTGTCGTTTTCAATTCAAATAATCTGTTAATTGTTATTATGAAACAGTGAGCTGTGAAACATGTCCTACTGCGAAGAGTTATGTTTCTTTGTTGCTCCATTCATCATTAAGACTTGAGAGGATAAATTAGAAGGTTTGGTTTGTAATGATCTTATAAGCTAGATGTTTATTTAGACAAATAGGTAACTCACTTCCTGACATTTTAGCTACCTGATGGTTATTTTAGGACTGCTTGTGTTGCTGCATCTCAATTGCTGAATTCTAGTCATTAGGTTCTTTATTCTGACAAAAAATGGACGATGGACTTGTGCATACTGTTACTAGGTCATGATAAACTTGTCTATTGTTAGATGACAAACATATTCATATTGATTTATGCTGACTTAGGAATCCCATGGGATATACTAATACAAAATTAATGTCAAGTTCAGTAAAGTTTGAATGGAAAACAAGGTCCTTGGTTCTCGTCTTATTGGTATTCTTTTGACTTGGAACTTTCCCATGTAAAGAGTGCAAAAGCTTCAACCCCTTGAGATTTCTGAGCTTGGTCTAGTCTCCAGGCACCTCTGTTTGTATATTGTTCAAAACAGAAGTGCAATCAAGTTTGAACAGCTATAGTCATTCTTATATATCGTGCAATGCCCACTAATGATTTCATCTAGCTTGCAAGCATCTATCATTAAATTAGTTAATTCTTAGTGGCATGATACTTCATCACAACATAAACTAACATGATGCGTTTCATTGTGTTCGGGCCGAGGTGGGAGGGGATGGGGATTGTTCTTGTATAAACAGAAGCAAAATAATGCCAATTTTCTGTCAACCTATGATGTTGTCATATCATTGGTTAAACAGCATTGGCTAGACTTGGGGCTAGATGCTTGTCAGCTGTCAGTGCTTTTGATAACACCCTGGAGAGTGTGGAGACATTAGATTCTGCACAAGCGAAATTTGATGACATCTTGGGGTCAGTGTCAGTGGACGCGGCATGTGAAAAGATCAAAAGTCTTGCCAAGGCAAAAGAACTTAGCCCTTCATTGATCCTATTGATAAACAGTGCTTGGGCATCGGCAAAGGAGTCCCCTACAATGAAAAATGAGGTATGAGCATTAGTAGGTCGCTAAACGAAGTTCAGTGATATTTGAAATTTAAATTGCACATCCTCCTGCTTATTCCTGGGTTTTAAAGTGACTTCCACTTAGATTTTATAACGGCAATTAAACTTCCTTGTGCCAATCTTGCCAAGGGAGTCACTTGAAAGTCCAAACTCCCTTGAATTAACACATGTGGTAAAGATACTGCAATTTAAAAGACCAGAGGTAAATTTTTACACTCGTTGCAGTTTTACATGCAGTGATTGATGTTATCAACCCAATTTTGTCCCCACCACACCCAAAGGATTAGGATTGTCTTACCCTGCTTAATTTGAAGTGTCACTAGTTTAAGCCTGCAATATATGGAGATATCAGTCCTAATCGTTCGTAATCCAAGATCTTTTCTTGTCTCCATATTTGTCAAGTGTTTCCTGGCTATTATTTGTTTAAGTGTTTATTCAATATTTCAGCGTCCTTGACTTGGACCGTGGTCTTGGCTAATACAGGTGAAAGATATAATGTATCGACTGTACAAGGCCACTCAAAGTAGTCTGAGGAGTATTGCTCCAAAAGAAATAAAGCTACTTAAGTATTTGTTGAACATCATCGACCCTGAAGAGCGATTTTCGGCACTGGCCACAGCCTTCTCCCCTGGGGACGAACATGATATGAAGGACCCAAAAGCTATATACACGTAATAGAGCTCTACATTTCTTTCTTTGAGGTTGTGATAATATTACGTGATCTTTTGCTTCTTTCTAAGTTTGACAATATTTGGCATTTCTATCTTTTTCTCCCTTTTTTTTTTGGACGGGGTGGGGCAGTACTCCCAAGGAGCTACATAAGTGGATTAAAATCATGCTTGATGCTTACCATCTGAGCAAGGAAGAGACTGAAATAAGAGAAGCGCAGCAGATGAACCAGCCTGTTGTTATCCAGAGACTTTTCATCCTAAAGGAAACAATCGAAGAGGAATATTTAAGTCAAGAAGGCAAAAGAGAGAGAGAGATGGTAAATCAGAGGAGTTGTGAGAAAGCATCCCATCTGTAGATATCATCACACCTACATTAAGCCAGAAGATCTGCTCATGTTGTCGAGTCGTCAAGCGCAATTCTGAAATCTTCTCTTGTATCTCAGTGTACCTGGTTAAATGTTGTAGCCGCCAAATGCTGTTATAGTGTTATGTATCACATCATAGTAACTTTTGGCAAAAACTTAGATAGACCTGGTCTTGGAGATCACGTGACTCAAATTTTATCACATATTCCATTCTTGGATTAGCGAGTTGGCGTAACGATATTGGGATCACATGGTCTACATAAATCATGTCTATCCAAGTGTTTGCTATAACTTCGTCCCGCGGGTTGAGGTACTTCAATAAATTGTTTACAATCACATGCAGCAGTTTGTATAGTCATGGGTTACTGGACTCTCTTTGATTTTGAGAAAATATATATAAGCTATGGAGAAACACTTGCTGTTAATAAAAAATTCAATACTTGGTTGTCATGATGGTTCATGGAAGACGAAGCACAATTTTGCCTTGTAAATTTTAAGCACAGTACTAATAAAGAGATAAGTAATGAATGGTTGTGTCGATCATTTTGAAGCGCTACCCCAAAAAAAAAATTGTTAAGTAATCGTAAAAAGCTGCTGTAGGTAACCTTACCGTTATAGGAAATCGGGTCGGGTAGCCTCGTGGTTCGGGTTGAATCCAACCCATTGCCACCAGTAACGGGTTTGACTTTTTTTTTTCTTTTTTTCTTTTTTTCCCACCTTCAGTAGCCTCTCCCCCAAGCAAAACACAAGCATTTAGGTGTCCTCGTAGACGACATGGGCAGCCTTAAACCCTATACCCAAACTCAGGCTTAAACCCTACATAGCTTCCGTCCTCCAGAACAAAGAACGTAGTTCTACTTCTACCAAGGAACAACATACACCGAATCTCCGCTAACATGGCCACTTCGATACTCCTGCGGTCGGCCCTTAGGCGCCCGGAATTGCATACTTCTGCTTTAGCTGCTTCGAGATCCGTGAGTTTCTTCCCTCTTTCTTGATCACCACATATGTCTTTACCTCCGTTGTCAATACTTTCTATTTGTCTTAAATTTCTTTGTCTTCTTTTTCTTACACACGATGATATATATGCGTATTGCGGACAGCTCTGGTTCCTTTTTTTCTCTTTTTTTTTTTTTTTTTTTTTTTTTAGTGTTGAAATCTTGTTTTAATTAATTAAGTTTTATATTTAATACAATGTTTTCTGTATGAAAAAAGGATATCTCTTCTGAGGCATCCAAAACGAGAAATAAAGACCCTCAGTTACTGAGCTATATTTTGATTCTACTCTGTTGTTGGTATCAAAGATGAATGTATGGAACATAATTTGCTAAAGTTTGAATTTTTCTCTTTCGGAATTGGGAAAGACTGCAATTTTTGTGGTAAGTTTCATGTAGCTTATTGGGACTTGTAATTCTTAAACAGTGGATTGTTTAATTAGGCTTTATGAGAAACAATAATCAGCTGGTTGGCAGATCTAATTGGTTTAGCCTAGTTTGTTCTACATGAATTAGTTGTTATTTGCATGCTCTTCGGTTACTCTTAGGCCTCAATCTTTTGTCCTGTTACTGTTAAGCTAGTGCTGGTTTTTGAGCATGGTACTTGGGATTGTTCCCGTGATAATCCGTTCAAATAACAGATTGTAATAATAAGCAGATCTGAGGAGTTTCCAAGAATTGATGTTTGCATTTGTCTGAAGATTATCATGTATACTTTTGCTATTGCAGTTGGTGGGAAATGTTAAGGCATCCCCTGCTACCTCTCCTTTGTCAAGGATGTTGACTAGTCTCAGATACTTCAGGTAACCACAACCTGGCAACAGCTTGATTTCTGCCTTTTGAACTTTCCTGGTCTGCTAATGCGTTTTCCTTTTTTCCATCTTAAGTTCAAGGCCACTAGCTGATGATGTCATTGGAATTGACCTGGGTACCACAAATTCATGTGTTGCACTTATGGAGGGAAAGGTTTAGTTCTTCTTTCTCATTTGACTTGATACTTCTTTAGCCTTGCAGAATAACTTGCATGAGCAGTTTCACTCATTGTTCACTAATGATTGGTGTAGACTGCCAGAGTTATTGAGAATGCCGAAGGAACCCGAACCACCCCATCTGTAGTTGCTTTTAGCCAGAAAGGAGACTTGCTTGTGGGAGCTACGGCAAAACGTCAAGCTGTGACCAATCCACAAAATACACTTTTCGCCACTAAACGTTACATAGGAAGGCGTTTTGATGATCCTCAGACACAAAAGGAATTGAAAATGGTGCCTTTTAAGATAGTCAGAGCACCTAATGGAGATGCTTGGGTTGAAGCTAATGGACAAACGTACTCTCCCAGCCAGGTTGGAGCATTCATACTTACTAAGATGAAAGAGACCGCCGAATCTTACCTTAACAAAAGTGTGAACAGAGCTGTAATTACGGTTCCAGCCTACTTCAATGATGCTCAAAGACAAGCTACAAAGGATGCTGGGAGGATAGCAGGTCTTACTGTGGAAAGAATAATTAATGAACCCACTGCTGCTGCACTTTCTTATGGAGTCAACAACAAGGAAGGGACAATCGCAGTTTTTGATCTAGGAGGTGGTACTTTTGACATTTCCATTCTAGAGATATCAAATGGTGTCTTTGAGGTAATCATCAATCTTTACATGTTATTACCAAGGGGGGAAAAACTCTCTTTACATGTTTTATGTGATCTGCATCTCCTTTATGTGTCTTATGTTGGTTGATTAAACGTCTGCAAACAGGTAAAAGCAACTAATGGAGACACATTTTTGGGAGGAGAGGATTTTGACAACACAATGCTGGAATTCTTGGTGAGCGAATTCAAGAAGGCAGAGAGGATTGATCTATCAAAAGACAAGCTTGCCCTGCAAAGGCTGCGAGAAGCTGCTGAAAAGGCAAAGATAGAACTCTCTTCAACATCTCAGACTGAAATCAACTTGCCATTCATAACTGCAGATGCCTCTGGAGCAAAGCATTTTAATGTGACTTTGACCAGATCAAAGTTTGAGACTCTTGTATATCACTTGATTGAAAGGACTAAAGCCCCTTGTATAAGCTGTCTGAAGGATGCCGGTGTCTCCACCACAGATATAGATGAAATTCTTCTGGTTGGAGGAATGACCCGTGTCCCTAAGGTACAGCAAGTAGTTGCTGAAATTTTTGGTAAGAGCCCAAGCAAGGGTGTCAATCCTGACGAGGCTGTGGCAATGGGAGCCGCCATTCAGGGTGGTATTCTACGTGGTGATGTGAAGGATCTTCTGTTATTGGATGTAACTCCTCTCTCACTTGGTTTAGAAACTATGGGTGGCATTTTCACCAGGTTAATTAACAGAAATACAACAATTCCAACAAAGAAGTCCCAGGTGAGTTTACTTGCATACGTTTGAATTCTAGTTGTTGCAAGGAAAAGGATAACTGATTGGTAGATCTTTAGAATTAATATTGCCAAAACTTGTTCCATTCAACATCTCCCACCTATGTTTTGGTCGTGGAGATGCATCAACTCACGTTTTGTGTATGGCAATGTAATGGTCATAATTAGGCCCTTGGCTATGCGGGAAATAACCATTGCAGAATATTCCTACCAATGTTAAAACTTTAGATATCTTAGAGTTGCTTAGCCGTTGTTGTACCATGATTAAAATGGTTTATTGCACTTCTCTTTAGATAAAACATGTTTCAGGAGGGACAATTTGATGGTTTGATCAAATTATTCAGCCTATGTTTATTTTGATCTCAGGTCTTCTCCACAGCTGCTGATAACCAAACTCAAGTTGATATTAAAGTGCTTCAAGGGGAGCGCGAATTTGCAGCAGATAACAAACTTCTAGGGGAGTTTAATCTTGAAGGAATTCCACCTGCCCCTAGGGGGAATCCACAAATTGAAGTAACATTTGACATTGATGCCAATGGCATTGTTACAGTTTCAGCTAAAGACAAGACTACTGGGAAAGAACAACAGATAACAATACGTTCATCCGGAGGGCTTTCTGAGGATGAGATTCAAAAGATGGTCAAAGAAGCCGAGCTGCATTCACAGAAGGACCTGGAGAAAAAAGAACTGATTGATCAGAGAAATTCTGCTGAGACAACCATTTATAGCATTGAGAAGAGCTTAACAGAGTTTAGGGATAAGGTTCCAGCTGAGGTGGTGACTCAAATACAATCTGCAGTCTCAGATCTACGGAAAGCAATGGATGGAGAAAATGTTGATGAAATAAAGGCAAAGATGGAAGCTGCAAATAAAGCCGTTTCAAAGATTGGAGAGCATATGGCTGGAGGTAGCGGTGGGAATACCTCTGGAGGGTCTGACCCTCAGGGTGGTGATGAAGCCCAAGAAACAGAATATCAGGAGGTCAGGAAGTGAGTTGGTCTCAAGTTATAACCATGCAATGGCATGCACGTAGCAGGATTATAGAAGGTGAATTTTTTGTTAGTTTACCTAATTGAAGGTAATCAATTTATGTTGAGTCGTAGTCTTTGCGGCAAGCATGCAAGACATTGGACCTATTGGTTTAGACAATTTGCAGAATTCTTTCGTCTTAAGACTGCTTGTACATCACTGTTGGCATCTGTCACGAAATTTCTTCAATACAATGTTTAAATGGTACTCACTGTGCATTGTTTTTTTTTTTTTTGGTTGATACCCGATACAAGCAGAAAAGCAACAAATCTGCTGCATTCCTGGCATGCAATCGTCATTGGCTAACTAATTCCTCAGGTCCGAGGAACGTGATATAGAGATGAGACCAACTTGTTTAAGCTTGGTTCATGTTTGTTTTGCACTTCGCTTAATTTAGGGAGAAAAGTGGTCGAAGCTGAAACGGATGATCGCCAGAAAAGTTGAGAGCTTCTTGAGAAAAGAAGACGGTTAAAGAAGAAAACAGTCTTGTCTGTCTTCCCCCTCGATGATTATCGTGATTGATGCATCACATCAAGCGTAGTCTGTTTTGCTGATGCTGGTGCTAGTCTTTGGACCCCCGCGGGGGTTTTTGGTTTTTTCATCGTGGGTTGTTGGGGTTTGTTTTGTTGGTGGTTTGCTTGCGCAATTGTACTACTGCATTTGCTTGTTCAGTAGTAGTACCACCCACCAGTACAACATACCATGATTGCCCTTTTACAGCTCTTTGCTTCTCCAGTACAATGGTAGATGCCGAAAATGAATTTGGTGATTATTATCACCGTCCACCAAACTTCCTTGTGTTGTTTCGATTATTATATTCTTTCCTCTCTTTTTTTTTTTTTGGAGCAAATGAACAAATTATTACCTCTGTTTTTTGTATCTAAGACGGGAAATCTTGTAAGGGATCATGATATCTGAATCATGATCTATGTTTATTCACTTGGTTATGAAGTAAAATTAACTACATTGAAAATTTGCTTTTTGATTTGAAAAATGCGATGCGTTGACTTGCGCCTCATATTATCTTGCGGCTTACCTTTTCTTTTCACAAGATCAAGAGGATAGTTGTGGGATCTAATTCACTCTCTCTTGAGAATAAGGGAACTATCAAAAACTTAAAAAAAAAAATACAACAATAAGTAGTTGAGCTCAATGATATCCCCTCAAAGCTTATCCATTCTCTATTGAAGCACAAGAATTTCAATATAATATATCTGATTTAATCAATAATTGTATGGTGTTCGAGCGAGCAGGTCAACATCAATCATAGAACTCATTTAATTTTTCACGCTTCAATTTCGTTTGGATTTTCCTATTTTTCAAATATAATGCTCCAGTAATACATAAACAAAAAAATCTCAAAAAAAAAGTTTTTCATATACACTATTACTACAGTAAAGTTTTTTAAAAATATATCCAAAAATAACTAATTTAAACGGAGATAACAAATGAAATTTCTTTCTCTTTTTATTTATTTATTTTTTAAGAAACTTGTTCTGCAGGTCTTACCAGTAAAATCTGGCCAAGAAATTGTCAGAACATCGTAAAGGAAATTACAGTGAAAAGAAGAACTATTTTGACTCTGAAAAATAATAAATACTACTAAAAGAGAACTGTTGGAAATTCTGATTGGCGCGGTTTCTGAATCTGAAGGACAATTTCGTCCGGGAAATAAAAACCTGTACTTGTCAAGTGTGAGAGTTCGTACACGCTAGGATAACTATAAATACCGAACTTTCACAAGTCGCACCATCCCCGTAATTACCCCGAAATCCTAAACACCATTCTTCACTGAGGAAGAACCGTCAACGTTATTGCCACGATCATGCTTGTGAGCCATTGATTCTAACTCACGGTCGCCGGAGGAGAGAGACTTTCCGCCGATACCTTTTTCTGCTCAATTCAATTCAACAATTCAACTTTTCCAGGTTGGACAAACTGTATTCCGGGCATATTCTAAAAATTTCAACCGGCGTCATTTTTTTATTTTTTTTTTAACTTTGGGCGATGTGTTGATACTTTTTAACTATCATCTTCGCGAAATGGATGATGTCTTTATAGTTATGATAGTATTTTCTGCGGAGGATGATGAGCTTGTGATTTGATTTGACAGTTTGATAATCAGGGAGAAGAGCTATGGAGATAGAGCAGGAAATGGAGTGGAAGAAAGCGCAGAATATTGTGATAAATGTAGACCTTGTTGCCGCGGCGAAAAGACAGCTGGAGTTTCTCGCGGCTGTTGATAGGAACCGTTGGCTTTATGAAGGTCCTGCTCTGGATATGGCCATCCATAGGTATAATATCGCATTCGAGCTCAAAGGCTACCACAATGAATTGTTTTAATGTGTCATTTTTCATGCTTGAGACCATGTTCTTGATTAATTTAGTTTTTCCAAACAATCACTAAGTTTCCTAGATTGTTCAGGAAATCTTTGCAGTAAGGATAAGTGCTAACCTTTCCGCGCTGTTATGTGCATAACCTTTTACTCGTGGGAACAATTTGTCCTAAAAGTGTTCCAAATAGAAAATATTGTTCTTAAAATTATTCCATAATTGCCTAAGAGAGTTGCGAGAAGAAGTTTTTCTACCTTTTCTTTTTCTGGGTCATACATTTTTAAGCTACATTTACAGTCTTGTGGATTTTGTTACATCTATTAGAGAATAAATATTAGCCACTCAAGAGTGTCAACTTGACAGTTTTGAGAACTTAATTTGACAGGTATAATGCGTATTGGCTTCCATTGCTGGCCAAGCATTCGGTGTCCCCATTCTTTGAAGGACCTTTGGTTGTCCCTCTTGATTGTGAATGGATTTGGCATTGCCACAGGCTGAATCCAGTATGTCTTCTTGGTCAGAGTATAGTTTAATTTACTCTCTATCTCATCCGAGCTACTTGTCCAATTTAACGTGTTGGAATTTTGACAATCCTACTTCCAGGTTAGATACAAATCTGACTGCGAGGAACTCTATGGAAGTGTTCTTGACAACCATAATGTTGTATCCACTGTTGGAGGGGCATCAAAAACTAAAACTGAAGAGATATGGAAGAATCTGTACCTAGATGTGCCCTTTGAACTCAATTCAGCCAAAGCTCTTTCAGACACTTTTTCTGAAGAAATATCTGGATTGGAAAACTGCACCAAATATGATCTGCTAGCTGCTGTTAAGAGGCAAAGCCCATTTTTTTACCAGGTAAATCTGAGGAAAACCTTGTTACAAGTTTTGGTTTGGGTGAGACTATATATATAAAACTGTAACCTTGCAACCGGAGATTTCTGTGTAGCCACTCTTTCCTCTATATTGCACAAAACCTTGATAACTCTTTCTTTTCAGAATCTTGTACCCTTACTAAGTCATTGCATGGTTCTTGGTTCCAGAAATACATCCTATAATGCTATAACGTTGCCTCAATTGGAAATTCTTCCCAATGTATACCGGCACTTTGAAGTGATATTGCTTAGTTTTGGGTTTTATTACAGGAGTTTCATGCAAAAATGGTTTTTCTTTTCACTCAGGGGTTGAATAGAGTAACTAAATACATGCCACTTTGCTAACCATGAGGTTTATTGTTTTACCCACTATGACAACGAGACATCTGCAATCTGTTGAATGTTATGTACATTCTATTGTATAAAAGATATTTGGATTGAAAGGTCAGGTCCTATTCCTCTTTGCACTAGATCAGTTTGGCTGAGACGTACTACTGGACTATATGATTTTGAGGAGAATATCTTGCCATCATTGAGATGATGAGTTAGATATTGGTCAGTCTGTCTCAGCCTTACTATGTGTATAAATTCCAGGTGGCAAGGCCGCATATGAGCAATGAGTTCTACCTAGAAGGAGCAGTGGCTAGATACAAAGGGTTTTTGCATCTAATCAGGAGAAACAGGGAGAGATCAATAAAGAGCTTCTCAGTTCCTACTTATGAGATTGACCTTATGTGGCACACCCACCAATTGCATCCAGCTTCTTATTGCAAAGACCTTGTGGAAATAATGGGGAAGGTATTAGAGCATGATGACACAGATTCAGACAGAACAAAAGGGAAGAAGTTGGATGTTGGATTTTCTGGAACTACCGAGCAGTGGGAAGAGATGTATGGTGTAAGATATTGGAGAGCAGGGGCAATGCACAAAGGCAATGCCCCTTTACCTCTAAGGACTACTCCATATCCATCTCTTGATTTGAAGGACTATCCATCAAAAGAGAATCAGAAAATAATGCATCTCTCTGAATTGAAAGCTGTTGAGGTAATTTGAATGAACCTTTTCTCTTCCTGATTATGCTAATTTAACAGTTTATACATCAACTCATATGCATATACACAACACACATTGCAACCTGCCATCATATCTGTGTAGTATGTATTGGATATATTTCTATGATGGCACTGGCAGGATGTGAGGAGTCTGGTGTTTAAGGAACATATGGAATTTGGTAAAAGTGAATCACCTTGCTAGGAACCAGTAATTGGAGTTACCCAAAATTCTGTGATTCAAATGGTGTCAACATTGGAAGCCAACCACCCACCCAAAACAGTCTCACAAAAACACATTCTCACACAGACCGACGTGAGAGAGAAAGAGAGCAACTTGTAGTCCTGCACTCCAACTTGCAGATAGCTTAACTTGTATGGATTTAATCACGTGGTCTAATAGTTCTAATGGCATGTGGTGTATGCTGTTTGAGCTTGTTGAGTTTGTGTAACTATCTTTCCACCTTTTGCATATTTGGGGTGTTATTTACCTTAGAGTTTGACTTCGGCTAAGCTCCCAACTTGGGGGTGGATTGGCCTTTTGCGGTCATTTAACCAGGTTATTTGTCATTGTACGTTCACATGGTGCCTTTGTTTTTCTGTACTTAATCTTTGACCTAGAAAAATAAATCTCTAAATTGTTTCAGGTAATGCTGGAGTTTGTGGATGTGAAAAACCTTAGCGAGGGACATAAGGGAGGCCTTTCTGTCTCATTTAGTAAGACTCAGCCTGACACAATCTTCAACGCCAAGAGAAGTCTCACTATTTTGTCACAGTCTGGGGAGAAACAGGTTGCTTGTTTTCAATGTCAACCTACTGGGAATCTGTTCTTTGAACTTATGTGCCACTCAGCTTCCAACTTACCGATATCGAAGCCAGCCAAGACTCTGGGTTCCTGTTCCATATCTCTGGAAGATTCATTGTCCCCATTATCTAATCTTACCATGGAAAAATGGTTGGAGTTGTTACCTAGTTCTAATTATTTGAGCTCGAAGCCTATCTACTTACGAGTTGCCCTTTCAACTACTGTACCAACCAATGCACCTCACATTTTTCACTTGATTCGTTCACTACCATTCTCGAAAAATTCTTGCTTCTTCCCATTGCCAGGAAGGGTACATCTAGCTAAGAGCTGGACTCGCATCATTGATGACAATGGCAAAGAAGTCATCAGCCTTCAAATGAGGTATGAGTTTAAAACATTTGCTGTTTTTGTGACAGTTCTTCTGTTTATGGAGCATCTACAATTTCTTTCTGCACAAGGGCCTAGGTTCTCCACTAAAAAAAGGAATTCCACTTTGTACATATTATTAGAAATTCCTTAAATCATTTGCCATTACATATTGCAAGTATTCAAGTTCTTTGGCTTTGTACTTCATCTCATACAATTATATTTTTCATGTTGGCATTTAACCTCCAATTTTGTGTTCATCCCATGGATTGTCTTCTTCATATTGGCATTTAACTGAGAATAAATTCAAAGACATACACTGTGCTGCAACATGTGTTTACATGAACTTTGGCCCAGGAACTGACTGATTAAACTTGTCTGATGGAACTTTTTGAGCTTGTCAATGCTGATTCTTCCAGATACTATGCTTGGCAGATCCTGAAGATTTTGCTTTGAGATTTATCATAAGCGTATCTTCATTCTTCTTACTTGTATTATATTCTGCAACTTCACTAAAGATGCAAAACTACGGTGTCCTGATAGTATGAGTACTATTTGTTTCTCCATTTATTGAATTTCAACTGTGCTGCAGATAATCTGAAATAAGTCATTATTTTATTCTAGGGATTTCAAGAAGTCAAAGGAAAAGAATGATTCCATGTTGAAAAAAGAGGTGATTGGCATCATAAAATCTGGTGGCACAAACAGGGTTGCAGAGTTTACTGGGACAGAGTGGTTGCTGATAGATTCCAACTGGTCTGTCAAGCTTCCAGGGACTGTCAATGAAGATGGATATCTTCTGGAGCTGATTGGTGATCGTAGAGTAAGCATTTATCCTTTTTCCAGGTGTTTCAGTGCAGATACATTGGAATTGCACAATCATGTGATTTCCTTTGCTTTACCATGATATTTGCCTCTCTTCATAGTTGATTATATACAAGTTTCTAGAAATTAAAACTTCTCATATGTTTAGCTCTTTTCGATGATACCTGAGGGAAATTGCAGCCTCAGATTTTCCAGTTTCTTTTTTTTTCACTCTGCTTTTTCTTTTGCTCTTTCCTACACCAAAGATATTAACAAAGAACAGAGAATCCATTACCTATTTAGCTAAGCTAAATCCCATGAAAAACAACCATCTTCTCTGTGCCAAAATGAAAAATAAAAATACCATATGTCTTTATGTTTTAGCCTTTTGGAATGTTCTTAGGGATTCATATAAGAATGAGTTAAGAAATATGATCTCTTTAAGAATCGCTTGGAAAAACGTGACAATTGGAGGGTAAGCAAGAGATAAGACCTAGGGTACATCCTTTTGTAATTCAACCTGTGGCAGAAAGATGTTTTTATAGTTTTTACCATGCATCCATCGTACCTTTTCCATGCTTGGTACAGGTAAAACTATTTCCTGGTAGAAAGCTGGAATATGAGCCAAAGCACTGTGAGAAGCAAAGGAATGATCGTGACTTTCTGACAGCAGTTGAATTTTCTGTGGAAGACCCCTATGGCAAGGCATTGGCATTGTTTGATTTCAAATCTGGAACTGTCAAGGTAAACTATATTCTTTATGAATGTTTATACAGATTTGAGGTGAAGACTTTTCAACTTGCCTTGCCTTACCATGCTCGGCATCTTCTGTTGAAAAAATAGATTAATGAAGAGTGGTTGCTGTTTCCTGGTCTGGTACTGGCTTTCATACTTGGTGAGATACTGAGAAAAGAGGGATATATCAGCATTAATTCCAGCGGCAAGAATTTGGAGGAAAACAAATTTTTAGATAAAGAAGTTAGCAAATGTCCGTTGGATGTCAGCAAAACTATTCCAACTACAGTACAAGAAGATGGGAAGTTAGATGTTGAGGTCTCGCAAGGAAATGCAATTACAATGGGGAAAGGAGGAGCATCCGGTGGTGGCTGTAGTGGAGGGCGTGGCAGTGAAGTGAGGAGTGGGGCTTGTGGTGGTTGTGGTGCTAATTGTGGGAATGTGCTAAAGAGTGGCGGTTGTGGGGGATGTGGTGGAGGATGTGGTGCTAATTGTGGGAATGTGCTAAAGAGTGGCGGTTGTGGTGGAGGATGTGGTGGGGGATGTGGTGGAGGTTGTGGGGGTGGTTGTGGTAATATGATTAAGAGCGGAGGCTGTGGTGGGGGGTGCGGTGGCGGTTGTGGCAATAAGATCAGTGGTGCGCCCTACGTGAATGCTAGTGGTTGTGGAGGAGGCTGTGGTGGTAATTGTGGGAATAAGATTGCGGGTGCAGCCGGTGTCCAGGCTGGTGCTTGTGGTGGTTGCGGTAGTCGTTCGGGCAACGAGTTAGTAGATACACACATATAACGCTGGTAATGACTGCATTGTCAATCATGAAGAAGTCCTAGTTGTTTGAAATTTGGGCATCATCAACACCAGCAAGATGATTGGCAGGTTGTGCTTGAGAAATTCTAGTCTAGCTCAAATAATTTACTGGATATCTTGAGACTGCTTGTTCTCGAGAACAGTGCTATACTAAAATGCTGAGTTATTCTGTGATCCTGCATGTGAAGTCTAATGAAGGACTGGATTTGTACGAATGCAATCAACTGTGAGAACGAACTAGCTATCCAATACCGATAAGAAGTACCATCTTCCTATTGTGTATGCATGTATTGTGTATGTAATACTCCTGTGATTTCTCTTCTCGTTGTTTTCTTATCCATGACCATGAGCGTCCATATCATGAACTTGTCAACAAATTCGGCGATTGTATCATTTTGATGGCGGTCTATTCTGGGTCACGGTGCTGAAATTTGCAAGTCCATTAGTCAAATGTAAATCGATATGATGACGGCATTTGTCGACTATCTGGATCACAAACTCTCCTTCAGGCTTCAATGAGAAGGGCCTAAAGCCGATGGTCAAACAAACAGTTGTCCTCTGTGGGCTAAATGTGTTAGCATAAGACGATAGAGTTGTGAACTCTCAAACCCTCTCTCTTGCCTTCTGTCTTTCTTTTTTTTTTTTTTAACCATAATTAAAAAATTAATAACAACTTATGTTCCAAGAATTAGCTACATGATCAAGGTCGATTTCCTTAAATAAAAGCAAAAGGAAAAAAAAAAAAAAAAAAGAAGAATGTGACTGGTGAATCCAACTTGATTTGTGATTGCATCCAACCCATTTTTGCATGGTTGAAATTTATGTTTGATTGACTTGCATTCGCTTTTTAGAGGTATATTATGATTTGTTTTTTTAACCCAGAAGAAGTGAAATTTAGAAAGGGAGATGAAGGGATTTCAACGTATGTTGTAACGTAACATATATGGTGTGATATAGTACTTCTGTGGGAATTCAACTTGGCAAAGTATGTTCTCTGTTTTGGCCCAAGTGAACTATAATTCATTGTGCACTAGCCGGCTAGATGGATTCCCATCCTCCCCCATGATAACTACAAAAGCAGCCCTGAGTGTCCGGAGTACGTAGCAAGTGGGTCGTTTACGTTATGCTTTTGGGAGCTTCTCTACTTTAATCTTGAATTTCCCGGGCGTAGCTTTTGATCCCAACTCAATCCTACATTTGCTCGCACCAGAATCTAATCAATGCCTTGATGTAATAAGCATGCTCCAATAACATATTATTCATTGCCTCAGTACAAAAATAAACTTCTCTATGATTTAAACTAAAGATGAGGAGATTTCAAGGCCATGGACCCCTGCATCTTCTCTTTTTGTTTTGTTTGGTGAAAGTGTGAGCCATCCATCAGAATCCACTATCCCACCTGCATACGTATATTTGCTCCCACAAAGTGACCGTTCTTGTGGATGTGCGCTTCCTCAAAAATCTGTGATTTGGATCTCATAGAAGAAAACAGCTGTCATTAAGCTTTCTCATTAATACCCACCTTATATTCTGTCCTAGAAACAGAGGGGGTTTATCTTAAACAGTGTGAACATGTTCCAAGACTATACTGTTAGTGTTGAAATAGATGTAGTTAACTTGTTAAAGCAGTCAAACTGCAATCTTGGATCTCCTTTTCAGCTCTATCTAACTTATGGTAGATATGGGATTCCTTTTTCTCAGCGCATCTCTATCTGAACTTGTTGATTATGTTCAGATGTGATGAAAAGAACTCTCGTGCTTGCAGGTTCAATCCTTGATTCCTCGCTCAGTTTTTCTTCTGTTTCTGAGCTAGAAAATGATGGGTAATTTTGGTTCAGGTAGTCTTCAAGCGTCGCGTTACCGGTGTCCTCTTTGTCCTTGAAGAGTACAACCCAACAAAAATGGTAGGATTTTTCTCTTCTTTTTTCTTGTAGCAATTAAAATTTGCTATTCGGCTTTTATCTATCAGCACATGCATTTTATGATTCATGTGAGATTTTCTGCTCCCAAAGCTTGATTTTCTAGTTTGTTCATCTGAACAAATACCTATTAGAAATTGCCCTGCACAACCATGAACCAGCTGAAGTCATAGCATTTTCTACTGCACCTCTAGCCTGTGATTTTAACTGGAATCTAATGGACTGTGCTTGAATATGTCTCAAAGGCAAATTCATGGAGTGCTAGGAATTTCGTCGTGTTAGTTGGTGCTAACTTTGCTGTTTTAATTTCATCCTCTTTTCTGCAACCTATAAAGCCACATTCGACATGAACGGAATCATTGAAAACTTAGACAAAAATGATATCTTTGATTTACTGGGTAATTCAGATTAGAAGTAGAAAATTGCAGTGTAAATTAGGATAAGCATAGACTAAGAACAGGCTGAATTTGGAATAGAATAGATTTGTAAATGGCTTGCAACTTGAAGTTTTTAAGTTTAGCATTTGGTGCACAATTTAAGGGACCGCCTGAAGAAAACCAATTTGTTACCCGTAAAACTGGAGATTAAACAGTTTTTCCCTGGCTGCTAAGTGTAGTATCTTTACAATATCTAGCCAGTTCCAAATGCGGTTTGCTTAGCTTTGTGGCTAGATTTGGTCATGGATTGGCACACTAGCATATTTAGCAAGTATAACATCCCCGGTTAGAGTTACTATCTATCACTTGTTAGTATTCCATGTTAGCAGGTCTTTGAATGTTCTTTGGACTAGAGATAGTCTTAAGGGAGCATAATGCTCAGCCTAGCACATATTGTGCAAAATAATGAGTTAAAGAGTCAAAGATAACAGTCAGTCAGGAAAATAGCTGGTCAAGTACCACCCAAGGAGTGGAGATCATTCTGTCAAAGCTAAGAATCCCTTGACCGTCCACTCTTCAGATGGTTTAATTAGCCACTCTCTGAATGCGCTAGGGAATGCTGTTGCCTACTTACTTTTTGCTAGTCAGTTTTCATTAGAGGCATTTGGCCCTCCTATGCAGCTATTAAGTGCCAAAACGCCTTTGTTTATGAAGACAAATAAAGTGTTTCCTGAATGCAGAACCAAACTATCAAAGGTTTTCTGAGAGCATGAATGAGTTCTTGTACTACTCTTTTGGCTGATGGAAGCAACAATATACTGAAAGACCAGTAACTTGGATAATATGTACACTTAGCCAATTGATTTAGAGGCAGTTTTTGTCCTTCCAGACTTATTGTGATTATACAAGTGATCCTACTTCATCTCAATGAATTGAAGAAATTTCCTTCTAGAGGGTTTCGAGAAAATGCTCTGGATGGTTGAGCGTTAGTCCTTGGGTGTCTATATATAATTCTTACGCACAAAGAGTTGTATGCCTGGTTTTCAGGGCCCTCTGCAACAGCAGATGTGACTGCAAACTGCAATTTACAATCCCAATTAATTCAACTTGAAGATGGATGATCAAAGTTAATTATATGCACACTTCTCAAGAAATTGTGGGAATCTTACCTCGGATACCTTCTCTGGATAAGGATTTATAGTTGTGTGTGCAAATGTACAATTATACTTGGTAATAATAGAAGCCTCTGTTATGGTCTTCACAGGGTCCCGTACTTTAGTTCCTGTGAAGAAACTGGACCAGGTGATGCAGCGCTAGAAGTGTTTCACCACCTATGGACATCCCACCACTTAACGAACTTAAAAACTTAATTTGATTGAAACAGGGTCAATGAAAGCTTCATTTCAGAGTCTGGTGAAAGAATTGGATAAAAAGTGAGTCTTGCTGACTTTGAGAAATTGTGATCCCAAAGCGAGCTCTAAATTAGAGAGAGAGAGAGAGAGAGAATAGGAGGGTTACAGTGAAAGTAAAAGGTGAAAACTTTTTGTTATCATAATCAGATGGGGTTTTGAACCTGATCTTGATGTAAATGTTAACTGTGTGAGTATGTGAACGAGCGCTTCCCATTCACCAGTCTCTATTTTCAGTTTGCCAGGTGTTGGGAACATTCCTTTAAACTCTTCTGCATTAAATGATATTGACGTGACCATTTGGGTCTTGAGATTGAACAGTATGTTTTCACAATTGAAGAAATCATTCGACCCGACTAGCTTCTGATTGTTTCTTACGTGGAATACACAGATGGTCATAACAGCATCCGAGATAATTCCTTTCTGCAACTCCATAGTGGATAAAGAAAGGTTTGAAAAGATGTTAACAGACGTTAAAGAAGCATTATTCTTATTTAAATTTATTTTGGTAAGACCAAAATAAAGCATAAATCGAGTGGCCACACTTCTGGAGAGCTGACTGCCCTAAAATCCTGTTTTGAGTTTGAAATTACTAAAGAGGGCAATTAACAAAAACAGAGAATGGATTATCTTGGAACAAAAAGTTTCCTCCCCATCTTGGTATGAGGAGTTTATTAAAGGAAGACATGGCAAAAGTTTTATCAAGACCGGTTTTCAGATCACCACCATTTAATGACGGGTTCTTAGCTGCAGCATTAGCTCTCCCCAGCACTTTTGGCTCTCTCTAAGAAAATCCTTCTGCACCAGTCTTCTGTCCTGTACCAGTGTGCAAGACTCGCCTGTTACCTTTATTTCTTTCGCCAAGTTTTCTTTGACGCCGTGGGACCAAATTAAGTTGTGGGTCCTAATGCGATACAGGCAACCACGCAGGGGATGAAGAATTTGATGTAATGCAACTTTGAAACTAGGAAGTCTATATACTGGATGAGCTTTGCAGGGGATGAAGTGTTGTAGTATAATATGTCAAAGTCAATTGCAGAATTTCAACATCAGAGTGACATAGTTCAGGAAAGAGTACAAACATGGTAGTGTTGTTTGGTTTCCAGAGTACTTCGACTTCGTAATGGAGAAATAAGTTCCTGATGCCCTGGACGTTCAACATGTATTTTCGGAAGGTGGAGGGGATCATTGTGAAATATGAAAATTTATGACCAACTTTTTTAGGAGCTTTCATATTGGCATTGGAAGTTAGACTTGCGAAAATTTATGGCATCGCTTGCGAATGACTGCTTCTGAAGAGCTCGCTTTTCTCATGCTCTCGCAATTCATTCCTTCTATCTTTACAGTGATCAGCTAGCTAGTTCATCATGTACCTCCCTAATTGATCTTAAGTAGCTAGCTCTCTGTATTGCGCTTTAGATTCATTAAAGGAAGTACAGCAGTTTTTGCAATCTCTTTATTGTGTAGGTTAAGCCCCAACTGAAGTTGGCGTTGCTTGTCCTGGTTATTAAATGAGTTTTGTTTAGTTCAGGTTTGCGGTGCGGTGCTCTTATTTCTCAGTCATATCATGTTTTACGCATTAGATGTTTCTTACCACATACTGGACCCCTTGAAATAAGATAACTGGAGTGGAAGTTGCTGCGTTTCTGTTCATTGATGCGGTGATCAGAATTGTCTGAAAAGATTGGGTACTCGCGTTGGCTTTTATTGATTGGATTATGCCTGTAAACGAATGAATAGTACAATATGTTTTACTCTCACTTGCGTACTTTTAACACGTAAGAACAAATTCTTGACAGGGAATACTGTTGGGTTAAGCTTCAATTGCTTGTGAAGCCAAGGATTACAATTCGAGCAAAGCTGAACATTCTTATTGAGGTATCTCAACTTAAAAAGTCACCAACATGTACCATGCATCACATTTGAAATATATGGATACTCAACATGTTTGTATCATTTTGCTTTTATGACTTCCTACTTTGACTCAGGGAAACCATAATTAATCAAGATAAAGATTCAAGCATGTGTGTAACACAGTATCCTGAACAATATTTGCACAGAAGCAGACTAGACTTGATAATTTCTGGATTCTGAATCATGAGATTGCAAACAGTTCCAATTTAAGAAAACTACTCGTTTAAGGCATTCATTTCATGTAAGTACGAGTTTGGAACGCTATTAAAAACAGCTAATTAGAATTCAAGGAAGCCAAAAGGGTTCTTCTGTAAGATCTTTGAAGAGAGAACTACATTTGCATATTTCCAGTCAGAGTACACTACTCCCTGTACATGTTTACTGCTTTTGCTGCTCCACCACTAAAAATCGTGTGGTGATTCAGTATAGAAATCAAAAAGAGTTTTACCAAACTCAGTAATGCTACTGCTATCTTTCTACCGTTCAGTTCTTCCCAACTTCTCTGACTGTACCCCTCCGCTGTAACACCCTAATTCAGTCACGTCTAACTAATGTCTCGGTTATCCTAACCTAAAGTAACATTCTGGCCATCCTTTTTACAAAATGCTACAGCTTGAGCCAAGCAATGCCAAAGCCAGAACCACAGTTACCTTAATTCTCCTCCATTACCAAAATGCACAAACCCAGAAATGAAAAAAAAAAAAGGGGAGCCAACAAAGATAGAACGCCAACACTTCAAACCCTCTCAATTCCATTCACTTTTCCATTAATTGTTACTTGAAATCTTCACATACCCATTAACAGAATTAAGCTGCAGGGACTCCTTTTGCTTCAACATAAGGCGACTGTACACTATCCTCGTCAGAATCATCACTCCCTGAAGAACTACCAGAATCTGAATCTGAATCTACACATTGTATCAAACACCAACATCAGTCTCTGTGGACTATATATGCCAAAAGAAAAACATAAATGCAGAATAGAATACCATCAGAAGAAGAATCATCACTACTAGAACTTGCGGCACTAGAGCTGCGGGATCCACCATTAGCTCCAGCACAGTCCTCAATCTCAACCTCCAGAACGGAGGCAGCAGCATTACCCTTCTCAACCTCCACATCCTTCTCAATCTCCACAGGGGGAAAGTCAAATGCTGGAATGTCCTCTCCAATATCAACATCCTCTTCCCCTGCATCTTCTTTGTTGTTCTGTTCGACATCCACCTCACAAGGCTCACTAACTGGAGACTGTTACCATAACTAAAGAATTATCAGCCAATTAAAACAAGTCAAAATCTTTATTATATCAAACTTAAGGCATTTATTCGTTACCTTGGGTCCTTCTTCTTCGATCAAATTGGCACCGTCAACGAGTTCTTGCCTTTTCATCTTGCTCAGAGCTTTCTTGTGATTACTCACGAACCTATCCAAATCCCAAAGAGTGTCATCGTCAAGAACCTCAAAATCAAGTTCAATCTCATCTCCGTCCGGCACCAAATGAGGATTCCTCTTCCTGACAATCTGCACCACGCGTTCCATCTTCTCCTGCGGCATATTCTGCAAATTCAACCCCAAGTTAGACTTCTCCTCATTGCTCATTTGCCTCTTGTTCGAATCCTTGGCTTTTGGGTTTGGCAATTTCCCGCTTGTACTCTGCAATCCAGGAGACAACAGAATCTGCTCATTCTGACATGAAGGCGAACTCAACAATATTGGTTGTGGCATCGCAATCACCGGTTCCAGCTGAACCCAGTTGGTAATTTCGTTCATCTTCCCAGCAACCAGTTTTCGATGTCCGGTTTCATACTCCTGATACACGGGCTCAAACATTTCTTCAAAACTCGAAAGCATAGACTCCGCCATTGCATGGACATCTTGCCCTTTGGGGTTATATCTCATGGCATTGTTAAAAGTTAGCCTTACATCCGAAGCAAATTCAAGGGGTGATTTGTACACCCTTTTGTTGAAATTAGACTTGATAGTCCCAAGATCCATTGGATGCTTTATGACTTTGAAGTAATCATGAAGCCTTAGACGAACAACATCAACGGGCTTATTAAAAACCCAACTGTGCTTTTGCTTCATAAGTGTCATCAAAATCTGCTTACATTTCTTCATCACCGTTTCCGACGCCTTCTCGGCCTCTGATGAAGTTGGGATCACAAACGGCCGCTTTGTTTCTCGAGCATCACCTAAAGCAAGAGCCCTTTTTTGCCCCGAAAGTTTTTGGTTCTTTTTGCCCTTACCCTTTCGGGTCACTGACCCGGATGCCCGGTTCTTTTGGTTCTGCTTCTCATCTGATGTAAGGTTCACTGGTATGTGATTTGTTTCTACAGCAGGCGGCCTGAATAGGGCCCTACAAAAACCGGGTCTAAACTCAAGCTCCCGGGTCTGTATTCGGGTCAATAGGGTCCGAACCCGTTCGAGGTCGGAGATTAGTCGATTTTTCAGCTCTTTCAGCTCTCTTTTCGAGTACGACGACGCTTTGAATGTCACGTACTCTCGGTGAAACGGATCCTTGGATAGAAGAGGCCCATCTGCACTCCGGTTAAAGGAGTGCGGATCATTGATCGACGCCGAAGGTGGCAGGAAAGGAGGCCTGGGTGATGGTTCATTGCGCTGCCGGAGACCAGTTTTAGCTGTAAGATCAATGATTTGCCGGCTAACGTTGAAATTTGAGTTGAAAATGGGGTTTGGAAGCCTGCTAGGGTTAGAATGAGGTTTAGGATTCAACCGCGGGTAGAAATGGGGATGATTCGTGCGGTTGTTTGGAAATTGCCTCATACAAACCTCGCGTTCAGCCCAATAGGACTCATTTCGGCTGGGCAAGACGGCGGAAGCCATATGAGGCGGGAGCCAAAAAAAAAAGCGGATTGAATTTCAAATCAAACGGGTCGCTCAAGAAATTTCGCCCTGGCGGTCAATCTCCGACCAAAAAATGGCGGGAACACATGGCTAGAAAGCCGGAAATTTTAACCGCCGCTGGCCGGAAAGTCGAAAGATAGTAATTTGTTGGAGGGAAATGCGTTCAGAAAATCAAAATGGAAAGTGTATTTAAACCAAAAAAAAAAGGCAAAAAATTATTAAAAGGCGAGGGTTTCTATGACCCTCCTTGCTTGAACGAAGAAAGCAGGAGGAGGATCACCGCTTCTTAAAGGCAGCCAGATCTGCAGGTCTGCAGATCGGGCAGAATCTCACCCGTTGAAGTTTGATCTCAAGGCCTGCATGTTTCTGATGCTTGCCCGCATTGCCCGACCGTGCCAGGTGGTGCCAATGGCTGTGATTGACCCTGGGGGAGTGCGTGGCGTCATGTGATGCGTGGATGATGTGTTTGGGTGGGAACTTTAAAATTTCGAAATAAATACTCTAGTACCTATTTGAGTTTGAAGCGGAAGAAAATTTCCTGGGGGCTGGGGATGGAAGGATATAAGATCCTGCTGCATTGACGCCATGTGGGGTCGTTTGGTGACGTGGAGGGGGCCAACTCTGATTGGTTCTGCTGACGCCTGGTGATGTACAACTGTACCAGTCCGGCAATATCTATCTGATTGTATTTCAGTAATCTTAGATGACTAAAGTGCTATTAAGCCGAGTCCAATTCAAGTTACACTATACTTGAATTCGATTGCAATCCGTGTTAATTGATTTTAAACTCGAATAAGTATATTAATTTGAATTCGAACTCAATTCAATATAATAAAATTTAAATTTGAAGTCATTTGAGATTGAGTAAACTGTTGACCCTACCAAAATCGAACTCGAGTTTTTTTTTTCTTGTTTTTAATTTTTTATATTTTAGATTTATCATATAATTATTTTGCCATTTATCACTTTTTTTTATTAAACATACTTCATGTAAAATTATTAAAATACGAACCCAGAATATTCATTACATAATTAAAATATAGAATATATAAATAACATAAATACTCGAATTAAACTCATCGAACATTCAAGTAATTACTATTAATACTCAAACTCGACTCGTTACACGGAATAAATAGCTCGAGCTCGAATTCAGTTAAACTAATTTTGAGTCAAGCTTTGACCCAGTTGCTCGCAAACTACTGTTATGGGGTTGGCTCACCCACACCCTTGTGGATGACTACCAAAGTACTACTCGATCGATCCGCATAACCAAACCTATAGTGATCAATCTTTGAGAATTTGGGAGTATTATCATGTAGTGTGATTTATAGGTCAGATTAAGCAATAGGAGTATATTAACATTAGAAAAGTGCCTTTTTGTTTTTCAAGAGAAGAGAATAATTTTGCATAATTTTATTTTGCCAATTAAATTTAGAAGTGGTGTAAATTTGACACTTACAAAATGCTAAATCGCTAAAATTGTTTCTTTTTATTTTTTTTTATTTTCCTTGTGCTTTTTCCGCACCAAATCCAGATACTGCAAAGTAGTAATTCTTTTTTGAAGGACAAAGTGGTAATTCTAGTTCAACAGCTACTGAGCCGTATGTGTAAAATCAACAAGGGCTGTGCAGACTGCACTTCCCATTTTTTTTTTTTAAAAAAAACAACCAATAACAACAACGCGGGCTGGTTACATGGGCCGGCGGTAATTAAATATGCATGCACTTGAGAGAGTGTTGATCCATCTTTTGACATTCAACACGGGCTGGTTGTAATGGGTTCGGATTCATAGCTGTGACCCCCATCAAGTTCAAAGTCACCATGGGCTAGCTGTGATAAGAGTTAGAGAGTAGGGTATTTCAGATCACAAAGAAGGTGAAGTACCACAAACCCATATTATTTGTTTGATTGAAGATTATCAGAATTTTTTTTCAGAATAAATACTGTATTATTATTTGTAACACGACTTATGTATGTGAAGTAAAATATATATAATTAAAAATATAAAAAAAATGATTGGGTAACAAAAAGAAATTTTCTGTCAAAACATACATTCATGCAATTTTTGGTCTCTATATTTAGTTTTTGTGCCCATGATATATCACATAGTTAAACCTTCTTTAAGTCTGTCCGTGAGAATTGATCTTCTTTTTGTCAGGTCAATTTGAGTAGTCCACAAAATTAGCAAAATCAAGTGTGGAGAACTTTATCAGGTTGATCTTAAGTTCAAACGCCTATCACATGTTGATTTGTCAAGTGCTTTGATTGACCGAAGTTACATTCTCCTATCACATTTGTTAACCAAGTCAACCTACAAGATAAGAAGCTCCAGGTAATAACAATACAGACCACAAACACAATTATCAATTTAAAATCGACACTTCGTGGATTTCTCTCGACCAAAGACATAATAATGCTCTTCAAAGCTTACTTCAAGAATTGTCCAAGTCCTTTTTTGCTGGTACGTTATACTAGCGGTAATTAATTACCAACTTCGAGTGGTGTTGCTGCTGTACATTTACCTTTTACCGTGTCTAATTAGGGTGGGATGTGACCCTTAACATAGAAAACAAAACAAGGCCTAAAACTTTCTGGCAATGTACTTGCTTGATTTAGGAAGGAAGCTCCAAGATCAAGATTCAGTGGAAGAATGACCTGTAAAGCAAGCACATCTTTACACATAGATCGAGCCGTTAATTGTTTCCATAATGCTCGGGGCATAGTATACTAGTACAGTGTTTTGCCTCACAAATCATGAATGCGCACGCACAAAATTATGAGGGTTTCATCTACTGGATAATTTCTTTCCTTACTGTTTTGAATATGGAGTATATATAGAATGAGTTATCAATTAGCCTGATCTAGACGTCATAATTCTTGTCATGTTATTCGCAATTCAACGGCAGCAGGGACCAGCGGTGCCCAGACATCACACGCCCGCTGTGCTAGAAGAAAGAGGCATTTGAAGAAGAACTGCAGCTGAAGAGAGAAATTTGATTTGATTTGTCTTCTTCTTTATTGAACAAACTAGAGATGAGACAGAGCAAATGTGCCCATCCGTGCCAAGAAACGTTTTATCTCAATTCAAGAAACGTTTATTGATTTGTTTTTGGACAACAGGAGATGTTTGACATACGTTAAAGAAACCATTATTAGTTCACATAGATTAATATTTAAACGAAAATTAAAGTTAGAAAAGATTTGAGGCAAAACCATAATCCATATCGGGGTACAAATTTCAGCAGTGTATTGTTGGTAAGTGGGCTGTCAATTACGAACTAATCTGGGATTGTGGTCAGATTATGACGACGTTAATCAGCAGCGCATGGTCCGACCGTAGCTCGCGGAAAATTAGAAGGGAAAAAGGATCCTAACTTTGAACTCTCAAAAGACAAAAAGAAGAAGAAGAAGAAGAAAAAAAGAGAGTGAAGGAAATGAGAGATGATTTATAAGCAGTCAAATCCGCTGAAATTAAATTAAAATGGAATCACCACCAGCCACACATCCATCCAACCATCAACCATCAACCATGATGATGGACTGAAAGCTGGCTTCAAAGGGTCCAAGACTACACGAGGATTCCAACCAAACATCACTTTAGTAATACCTAGCTAACCCCAAAAAAAAAAACACAACTTGAAATCATCATCCTGCCTGTTTTGGTTTTTACCTAGTTATCATGAAAAGGATGACACGAAATTATTAACATCACTAGAAATTGGATCAGCTCAGCTGACGAAGATGATGGAGGGATCGCAGCAGCACTCATCAATGAGACAACAGCAACACAACGCCGCAAGACTGCCAAATCCCCAAAGATTATACAATTAAATCTTTACATATCCCACGGAGGGGGAAAAAAGAGAAAGAAAGAGAGATTTAGTAGAAAAGGGAACACGAAAAAGAGAAAGAAGGGAAATTTTCATATAGCATACCATCCCTCGAGAAAACCAGGTGACCTTCTGGGTGGTGGAGGTGCTGCATATTGATATTGTGGGGGTGCCATCACCGGAGGCCCTTGGTAATATCCTATACATCAAATCATAGATAAGCAAGCGTTAACGATGAAACAAAAACCTTGGTCTTGGTCTCAGGGAAACCCATAAAATGACAAATAAATACTTAAAACGTATAAGAAAAAGAAATCTGGAAGTTCATCATAAAAATGAAACAGGGTTTAATTTTCTCCAGGGTGAAAGAAGATGATGAGATCAAAGAGAGAAAGATTGGGAGTACCTTGAGAGGGATAAGGATAAGCATATTTTGGTGGTTCGTTCATCTCTGAGTTAAGGCTTCAATGATGAAGACAATTTCCCAAGAATAATATAAGATTCTTCAAGAAACTACTACTGAAAACTTCGGCCAAGAAACGAGCAGTGAACCCGATTTTGTATTTATTTATAGAATATTATTGGGTATTGGCGCAGAAGTAATTACGTAAAAAGAAAAGTGGTAATTACGGAAAATAATTAATAGGGTGGGAGTGGGACCAATGACCAATAGAAGAAATACGTCCGCCAATTTGAGCCGTCACCGCATAATAATGATTTCTCCGACTCCGCTCTTTCTTTCTTTCTTTCTCATTTCCTTTTTACTTTTCCTGTCATCCTGCGTATCTTTTCAATCATTTTATTCCATCTTGCTAGTAACATTTTTTTTCTTTTCGCCTCTGCCCTCTAGAGTTTGGAAGCCGCTATGGCCATTCGAAATCTTTCCAGATAAATACGTGCATTTAGTCACTGTAATAGTAGTAATCTCTACTTAATACAATTGTCGCAAATTCTGCATGATAACGATGCAGGGAATTTAATGCAAAATTTGCCCAGATAATGATGCACATAAAGCAGGGAATTATGATGATGCACATGAACCAGACCTGCTTAAGAATAGTACTGACAACTAACTCTCTCATTCATTCACCCTTTGTATCGCAGCTCATGCAAATCTAAATTATATTCTAGTAGTAATAGAACATACCACGTCTAACTTCAAATTAAATTGAATTTTTCTTTCCGGATCCTCGTAACAGGGGTAAGATGGGCCTGCTCAAAAAGGGAAAGCAATAAAATCAAATTTTCGAGTTCCCAAAAGAAGGAAAGCAAAGAAAATTTGCACTAAAGTTTGATGACAGCCTTGCCAAGCCCCAGAACCCGTAAGGGTGCATGCACGCTTCTCACAGCGTGGGCTCCGGTTGCTACACTCACCGATGGGATAATTGCAATTTTAGTCCTTTCAGTTTTGAGAGAGACAATTTTCGTCCTGAAAGTTTGTATTGTTGCAAATTATAGATGTTGGTTTTTTAAGTTTTTTTTTTTTTTTTGAAAATTTTGGTCCCTTTATATGTCAACTAGGTAAGAACGTAGATACTTGAAATGATTAGTATTTTTACCGCGTTTGGCCCCATTTGAATGAATAGCCATTTTCTCACGAAAAATTGTGTCGTTTTCCATGATCACATTTTTCTATTACTTTTTTTCCTCACATACATCAAATAATTACAATAATTTTTTTACAAAAAATCCAAGAAAATGCAATCCAAACAAGGGCTTATGTTTCTATGTATTGAATGAAAATCACTAAGCCTAGCAGGCTAGCATTTGTGCAGTTATTCTAAGAATGTATGGAGAAAAGTCTTTTTATTCTATCCAGTGGACCAAATGAATCTTCAATCAAATTTTGAAAAGCTTCCTCAAACTTATTCTGTTTATGAATTAAGAACTGCAAAATTGTGGAAGGCTCTTCTTTGAGAATGCGGCAGGTATAGACTTCACTTGAAAAGACTGCCCTTTCATATACATACATTATTATTGTTTTACTTGCGTCATGTAGCTAGCTAGACCTAGATTGCTATAGTGGAGTTGTTGACAAACATAACCCATAATCCCATATCACTGCGTTATATGCTGTTTAGGTACAGTTTGCTTTTGTATTATGATCAAGACCCAGCAAAGCAAATGGTAAAAGAAACTAATGAGCTGTTTGTATAGTGACACAATTATCCATTAGTAATGTAGAAATGCCATAACAAGCAGGCAATTGCGTGTAGGCGTTGTGATGGTACATTCACAGTTATTATTAGACCTCTTTTTCCCTTTTTCTTTTCTGTTTCCTGCCTAAAAGGATTTTATCCATAATAGTACGTTCACGATTACTTTTTTAACATGATAAATTTTGCGGACTATGGATTGGATTTGGATTAGTTGGAAAGGAGGTCAAAATTTTGAGCATGGTTGAATGGAATACGCGGAGCAAGAGTTGGACGCGATTCTCGTCGATAGACGTAAAAGATTAAGATTATAGTACGTTCTTTTGCATCTTGTAGATTAGGACTTTGATTATTTAGCCCGTGACGTTTTTTTCTCATAAGACCTTCGGTGCCAAATGGTATACTAGAAAACTAGCTAGCAATAACATACTGTTGTCAAATGTAAAGAAACATTAGATGTTTTCCATTGAATAAAGAAAAGCAAAATAAAGATACCAGAAAAACTTTCCTGGCAAACCACAGAGAGACTAAGAGGCATGATATTTACTTGGTACTGTGAACATTTTTTTGATTTATCGGTTTTTGAAATGGCTCGTGATTGTAAAATTGGACTCGATCTGCAAACGAAAAACAAGTTTATATGGCCAAATCCAATGAACAACTGATAATCATTTAGAGCTTTTTAAAGGTATCATTTACAGCCTACAAACTTGCTCGATCCTTATGGGTACAAAATCTCGAAAGAGGTATACTGTCATATCATAATAAATCAATCAACCATGAACCTGCCTAAACTGACATGATTAAAAGAAAAATTATACCTTTAAACAAACTGAAGAAGTCAAATCTAAGTTTGAGACTTTAGAAATTAGAGGTTTTGGATTCAAATCTCCTGACCTCATCCATCTGATCTTAAGTCCTTCCCCTCCTTTGCACGGAAAAATTAAAGATAAAACAAAAACTGAAGAAGTCAAGCAACCGACCGACCGCAAAAGGATTATGTTCTCGAAATATATATTGGATGGACCAATACTTTCTAGGTTCATACTCAAAGTTTCTCACAAGGACGATTTTCTTGACTAAGAAGACGTTACATTGTTTATAACGAGTAGGTTGCTGTACAAACAAACTGAAACATATATTTTTTTTTAAAAAAAAAAAAAAAAGGGACCAAAGATACAAACTAGTACTACAATGATAGAGCAGCAGCAGGTGATCATCCATTTAATTTACAATTATTCATGTGAAGACCAAATTATAAGTTGGCCAAATTTATGGAAAACCAAAATCATACTTGTCCGCGGGAGTTTCTAATGGGTTCTTCAGAAGGTGAAACTGGAAAGTAATAGTACAATTTGATCATCTGCTATACCAGAGAGCTACTTAACTACAAAATCCTTTGGTATAGTAAAACTGCAATTTGCTAACCCGTTAATGTAGCTGGTATACACATTAATAAAAGCAGTTCATGAATCAATCAATTACAAAGTTTGTAGTACGAAACTTTGTCAAATGGGAAAAATTAAGGCTACCAAAAAACTGTTCAACATGCACGCATTCATCACTACATATCTGCTCATTCCATGTCCAAAAAAACTACTAAACAAAAAATTATTGAAAAAAAAAAAGTTAACGGGGTCTTGTGGTAACCTTTGGATCGTGACACGACATATCTACTGCAGTCACCACTATGTCCATCTACTCCGGCACCGACGGCATCGTCGGAACAAAATTGTATATAGGCTGTTGCAGGCGATCACCATTCATCATCCCCACTTTCATCATTCCCGGCATTAATATTCTGCTTCGCTGCCGTGCTTGTTCCAACCCAACGCTTATCACCGGAAAACCGTATGCTGATAATTGCAGCTGGTTTGCTACCCTAACAGCCACGTGCCCATCACGCGCTGTTACCTTCTGCACCTCATTCCCATTATGACAATTAGGGTTCAGACTGCTGTTTGATGGTATTTTCCTGGGATGAACCGTGCAGGGAATCTTCCAAGGCTCCAAGTCGTGTGTGGATTTTGTGGCACTGTTACTGGCTTGCATGTCAGTTGTAGTGCTGTTGAAGTCGCAGTGCTTATCGAACCCGAAGAGATAATCCGGATTCAAAGGGGCACCCGACCCGGACTTATGACCTGTCGGATTCGCGGGGTTCCTTGCGGAGGAGAAAACAAAGAGGCGTATCCTTACTGGTTTGTTATGCGGAGAAGGAATCCTGTGGAAACGGAAACGATCGTATTCAACCATCATGTTCTCGAGATCATCATGGCCGGTCAAAGATATCAAGACGTCGAGGTCTTCTCCAGGCAACTGATACTTTATCAGGATATCGTCGGTTTTGAAATTGAACAGAGAATTGAGCTTCTTGACAATGTCGGAGAATTTAGCGTTTCGATCAACGGTCAGGAGCTTTGTGTCGCCGCCAACATAGGTAAGTTTGCAAGTCCGAGGCCTCGGCAGAATTTTCCCGCCGTAACTGCACATTAACTTCACCTTGTTTCCGCCATCAGCTTTGATTCTTGTTTCCATGGCCGTTGTGAAGTGATGATGGAAAGAAGGAGGAGGAGGAGGAGGATGGTGGCAGTTGTAGTGCAGGTGTTGGGTTGGGAGGGTGTTTTCTTTCCCTTGGAGATTGCATTTATTATTGGCGGTGTGGGATCCAATTACGAATAGATTTTGATTTGATGGTATAGGTGGAAGTGTTTGGGAATTGGGATGAAGAAGTATTGAGGAGTAAGGATTTAATCTGGAGCGTCCAAAGTTTTAAGGATAAAGTGGAGGTCCCACACGGGGGCTCTTCCGTGTCGGTTGAGAGATTTAGTTAGGATTTGTGCTGGACTCAGGGGGAAGTGTTCATGAATCATGAGACCGGTAGGAATTATAGAAGAAGGCAGTAGTAGTGTTCATGAGAGAGTTTATTTGAGGGACAATCACTGACTGGTGAAGAGTTAGTTAGGATTGAATGTTGGGTTGACTTGGGAATATTCATTCCACCTTCTTCGCTTTACCAATGATCAAATATCCGCATTGCTTACAAGATCAAAATGACCAAATTGGCGTAGGCAACTATCTATCATTATCATGGTCTTGTAGAGCGTTTTGGCATATTTACAAGCGACGAGAGACAACTTCAAAACTAACCCCTTTTTGCAGGTAGCAACTTCAAAACTAACCCCTTTAGCATATTTCCACTTATGATGGTCTTGTAGGTAGAAAATTTGCCATCACAAGTGAAGTTGATCTGTTATGTTTGGCTATGAATTCTGTAGTACGTACTGATTTATTTCATCATCTCCAGCTTCTCTAACAGAAGAAATCGGACCCCGTTTCTTGAGACTCCTCGATTTCTTTCCCGCCCATGCCCCCTGATCTCATCTCGTCTGATCTGGTGATTGGTTAAACTAGATAAAGAAAAATTATCTCTAACGCCAAATAAATGAGTCAAAATGTCAAACGGTGTGGTGTGGTGGAACCAAGGAACAATAATGTTCCAACTTCCAAGTGTGTGCTTGCATCCTCAAACCTTTCTTCTTCCTTTTTTTTTTTTTTGTGTCCATAAACGTATTTGTCTTTTTTGTATTAATAGTATTTCAAAAAGAAAAAAAATCTCAAACTTAATGAAGTTGGAGGAAAAAACATCCTCATTCAACGGAAGCCAGCTACCAGACTATGGCAGCGCTAAAGCTGATCATTGAACCATGGATGATGCAATTAGGAAACGTGTCAAATCAAGTTGGTCTACCGATGGTGTATCCGGCCCAAAGAAATGCCTGTTACTGATGGCCATTGATCCTTATTGGGTTCCAAGAAAACCCAGCCCAAAAAAGCCCAAATAAATTCCTTCTGAATCTCATCTTGATGCGGATGCTGTGCTGCCCATCGCTTCCCGCTCCGACTTCTCCTCATCCTCCTCCCTCCGCTCCCATGAGGCGGAGGGGCTCCTTTCACGCCTCTTTGCCACTCACACTCACACCGCCACCGAAATGTGTAAATTCCCTTTTATCCTTTTCTAATTACCTTTTTGTCTTTTGCTCAAAATCTTCCAAAGAAAAGATAGAAAGAAAGATAGGACATAGACCTCCACGTTGAAGCTTATACAGTGTTTTATTTGATACTTATGACTTAAATTTGGTTTATTTATTTATTTCCCCCTCCGTCTAAACTTCATTTTTTACCAAAGCCAGGATGACTTTTGATCATTTTACAAACCTAAACCCCGAGAAAATCACAAAAAGCCGACAACTCTTGAGGTTCCTCAGGAGACTTATAAACTAACCCAAAAAACCCCCCCCCCCCAACCAACACTTGATGTGGAATAACTACCTTAAGCAGGGCAGCTGCTACTAAGACCTAAAGAGACCTCACTAACCCCGGACAGGCAGTTGTCTTTTTTACCAAAGCCAGGATGACTTTTTGATCATTTTACAAACCTAAACCCCGAAAAAACCACAAAAGCCGGCAACTCTTGAGGTTCCTCAGAGACTTATAAACTAACCCAAACCCCCCCCCCCCCAACACTCGATGTGGGCTCCGTCTAAACTTCATGATCGTATGGTTTGAACCTTGTGTATCATATTGTAATTGTGCACGCGATGGACGGAATGAACGTGTCTCATACATCCACCGTGCAAAATTTGGTTGCTTCAAACTGTTTAGCATTAATGTGATTGCAACTGCAGAAGGAAGCCTTTAATCTGTTCCTCTTTTATAACGAAATTTAATTGGACCAGCTACTATCAAAAAGGGTTATATTCTTTTGCTTGATGCTTCTCGCGAGGCACCTGATGAGATTTTTGCTGGTGGAGTTATTTTCTTATCTGCTTTTACTCGAGACTCTCTCATTTCGATCAACAAGAATGTAACTACTGCACATTATTTACTCCAACCGTGGCGCTGCTTTGACTTCTAACATTCTGCACTGATGCATGGTGGCAGACTCGTTTCAGGATACCTGGAACGAAACGCTTCATCAAAGTAAGGTATAGGAACGTAATTGCAAGGATTTTACTTGGTTTAAGGCAGATTGCAGAGAAGTTTCCACATCAAGATTACTTGGAGTAGTGCCTTCTCAGTTCTCATACATAAAAAAAATTAACAAGACAAACAGAAAGGAATTTTTTCCCCCCAACACCAAAATAGACCAAATGGACCTTTGAATTCTCAAGGATGGTACAAGTTATTGACGTCCTCAGAATCTGTCCATCAGCATACAGCCTCTGTGTTCTCGAAAACAGAGGCGAATTAGCAGTGAAAATGTACTCGACCGCAATGCCAGCAATTTCTGTTACCTTCCCGTTCCATCACGCCTCAATTGACAAAGTATGCTTTAAATCTTCCACCATTAGAGTATGATCACCAAGAGGCAGTATTTTTCTCCCTTGCTCATTGACGATGCTAAGATGTTCACAAGGATCCACCAAGATGCTCGTTTCAACAGATCTATAAGCTAAAGCATGGACCCTATCAAATCCGACGATTTGTTTCTCCGGAGCACCAGTAAAAGACTTTGGCACTTGAGAAAATAGCAACACAACCTGGCTTCCGTCTATGTCCCCATTATTAATGATGGAAATCTGCATGTAGAATCTCAATGAATCACAATATGCCACATCATCAACATGAACGTAGTCAAGCCCATTGCCTCCCCCTTGAAGGATATATCTTCGTGATTTCCCTTTAACTTGTCCGGATAGACTCAGCCTTTCTGGTGCTGATAAGATCTTGTAATTGAAATTTGTATAGCTTAGTCCATGTCCAAACCCATATACCCTCTCTCCAGTGTAAAACCTATACGTTCTTCCAGGGTACCCACGAGAAGGATCAGCTCTCATGCTCATGTCAGTCATTGGTATGCTGGTAAATGATTCGGGATACCAAGTCATAGGCAGTCTACCTCCTGTTTTTGATTCAGAGACAACAATAATTCATGCCTTAGATTATTGTTCTAATCTTTTCTTTATACATGAAAGCTGTTTTACATAAAGTAACTCTGTTCCCTTTCTTTAGGTGGTTAGTGTAATCATTCATGTAATGTTTCTGACTAATCAGTTTTCTATTTCATCAAATTTCTGGCAGTAACATCCTTGTTCATTCCAAGAAATGACATGTAATTTGCAGCATATTGATGCACAAGAACATCGTCCACAATTATGCACGCTCTAAAAGTACTTTCTGAATCATACTCACCAGGATTGTACTCTCCAAAAAGAATTTGCGAAAGTGCTTTGCCACCTGTCTCTCCAGGGTACCCAATCCAAATAATGCTGGCTATTTGTTGGTCTCCTTCAGCAAATGATACATCAACAGGGCCACCACCAGTAAGAACTAGCACCACTGGTTTCTTGGATACAGACGCCACAGCCCTTATTAGAGCCATTTGATGACCAGGTAATAATAGACTATATCGATCAAGGTCCTCAGTTTCTTGAGATAAGTCCAGCCCAGCCACTACTATTACATATTCAGCTTCTTTAGCAATAGAAAGAGCTTCTGGAATGCCAGCAGTTGAATTGCAAGGAACATCCTGGCAGCCTGCTGCATAAAATGTGTCTTTCACATAGTTTTTAAGTCCTTGAAGAATGCTTTCGGGGTTGCATGAAAATCCTGAAAACAGTAATAAGGTGTAATAAGAAATTAAACTTTTTAAAATCATTTTCTGGGCAAGAGGAGTTAAATGTTTCTAATATTTTTGGTTGAATAGGGATTGCTATGAACTCTACTAAACCAGATTAAGTGAAAATTTTAACATCTGTAATTGCAGACTGTAATATGGTTCATCAGGGTTAGCAAAAATTTCTTTTAGAAGAGGTTCATAACACTGTCATCATCATAATCCTGAGAGCACGAATTCTTAAAATAATTCTTCCACAACTCTTCTATGCCAGCCATTTCTCTTTTTCAATGTCAGCTCAAATCAAATCGTTTACCATGTTTACAAACAGAAAAATTCTGTGCAAAAACTACAAGAAAACTGATCAATATGGTAACATCTCTTGTACATGGATAATCAAACCTGTATAGTCACCGCCAATGTTCGTAGTGTTTGCCATTGGACCGATTATAGCTACTGAAGATACGTCATTCTTGTTCCAAGGCAGGAACTTCTGGTTATTTTTGAGAAGTACAATACCCTGCATTGCTGCTTCAAGTGCCAATGTTTTGTGCTCAGATGAACATACATTTTGAGATCCCAAATTTCCAAATTGACATCTTGCAGGGTTTCCATCAAAGAGTCCAAGCTGCAGTAAAACCGAAAATAGATTGAAGAGAGCTCGGTCTATGTCTTCTTCTAACACCTTCCCCTGATCAATTGCAGATTTCATGTGTCGCAGCATATAGGTTCCACAGTTGATATCCGTACCTAATGAAAACAGAGGTTGATAAATCTGGTAGACATTAGCAGGTTTAGTTAAGATGAGAAATATTTCAAACCTGCTTTTAGAGCAACAGCAACTGCTTCCTCCTTAGTTTTAGTGAAATTGTTATTCTCAAATATCGTAGCCACAGCATCACAGTCAGAGGTGATATATCTGTTGTTAGCCATTAAGGGGATCAGAACATGAGTCCTTGCACATCCATGTCAGCTGAAGAAAATATGTCTATCATAAAAGAAGGAGAATAGTCACCCTTTGAATCCCCAGTCTTTTCTGGCTTTGTGCAACAAATCCCGGTCAGCACATGCAGGTATTCCATTTACTCTATTGTATGAACACATCAAGCAGCTAGCTCTGCCCTGCACAATACAACTTTTAAATGGTGGTTGATATGTATCCTCCATGTCCTGCTTTGTAACCTGAAAATGATGATAGAAAATCAGTAAAATGCTCAAGTGGAAACACAATTAGCTCAAGTCATTATCATCTCAATAATTTTCAAAGCATCAGATCCCTGCTGAAATGTACCTACACCAATGGCATATCATGTTTTCTCTACACAGACCTTAAAGGCTTAAACTTGCACCAGAATTGCATCATCGAAGACAAATTTCTGTCTTTTTGCTAACCAATTCAATGACTAAAATGATGTCAATGAATAAGTTCAATACAACTGCCAAATATACAGTTAATGGCATATGAATAAAAGATACTTAAAGTTAACAGCGCTCCCAGTATGGTAACTAAACCAGAAACAAGAATTGTTTATTTTCCTGGATCAAGATTTAATCTTTTGTCATGAACTTGATTTTTAATGGTAAAATCATTTATCCATGAACAGCTAGAGTTAACGAAATACATAATGCTTTTTCCTTTTCAATTATGAGTCCTTCATTTGGTACAGCTACGAGTTTCCTATGAACAGAAAAAAATAAAAATAAAAAACGCACACACATACAAGATTATATTTCACAGCACAAAATTATCATTCTATTCAAGAAAGGAAACAATAAAAAGTTTTCAAAGTTCACCTTAGCATCGAAGTCATATCGGGTATGCCCACCCCACTTCTCCAAATCATAAGCTGTATAATGCTTACAACAAGCAGACAACATCAAACTACCACTCCTCTGATCATCATCATTCAAGAACCTCCTCTCCCTGTAAGGGTGCTTACTCCCTCTTTGATTCTGACCTTGGAACCCTCTCACATACTCAATTGCATAAGCAGAAGTCACCATAGGGTCCTCCCCTGGAGTCTCCTGGCCTCTTCCCCATCTGGGGTCCCTAAAAATATTAATATTAGGTGCAAAAAATGTCAGCCCGGCTTGTCCAAGATTGTACATAGCCCTAGCCTCAACGGCAACAGCCTTAGCAATCTCACGCCATAAAGTTCTATTAAATGCTGCAGCAGTGAGAATGACTTGTGGGAAACCTGTAGCAGATTGAATTGTGCCATTGAAGCTGATTCCAGGTCCATTGGTGGCGATTCCATGCAGGGACTCAGACCACCATTCATAGGCCGGAATGCCAAGTCTTGAAATTTGTGTTGCATTATCTGAAAGCTGCTGGATTTTTTCGTCAAGAGTGAGAAGTGAGATAAGGGATTTTGCTCTGGTTTTGATCGGATGAGATGTGTCGCAGAATTGGTACTTGTCGTATGGTGGTTTACATGGGTACTGAAGTTGTGAGCAGCTTGGTCCAAGAACATAAAAGCATGTGATTATTGAAAGAAAGAGGAATCTGAAAGAGTAGAACATATTCCAGCCAGGGATGTACTCTAAGGTTGTACTCCTTAGTCGCCTATACTCTTGACAATTTTGTAGTTCGCCTTTTGCCCTTTTTTTGAAGGGCATTTTTGTAGTTGCCAAACAAAATATTCAAGTGGCTGCCTAACAAAATGGTTACAAAACGGTGGTTGAATAGTCGAAATCAGATCACTGTACTTCTCGGTCACCTGTACTCTTTGACATTTTTGTAGTTGCCTAACAAAAAAGTTACAAAATGGTGGTTGAATAATCGAAATCAAAGCATCGGGATAAGATTATGTTAATATTAAACCGAATAAATAAGCAATTTTGGTAGTAGAAGCAATGATAGAATGTTAACATGCCATCAGATGAGATCATAGTAATCAGATGAAGACCTATCCTTTATAAGTTATAACTAGAATTTTGTCTGCTTTAGCATGGTCTTATTTATTTATTTATTATGAATTTATGTAAATATAATTAATTTAAATATAAAAATTAGCAACAATTCTACATGTTTGTTCATATTAATTTTAAAAAATTAATGCATTTTAAATATTAATTATTTACTAATTTTTAAAAAACTTTTTTTATTTATGGTGAATTTATACAAATAGTAGTAACTTAAATATAAAAATTAAAAACAATTCTACATGTTGATTCATGTTAATATTAAAAAATTAATGTTTATTAAATGTTCGATTATTTACTAATTTTAAAAATATGTTTACATACTTTTACTATAATATGATAGTATACATCAAATAATGTACCCCGTATCAAAAATTGGTGGATATTCTTTTTTTATAAATATTCTTTTAGGTAATTTAAATTTTTATAATGACCACACACCTATAACTGTATATTCATATTTAATTAAGTAGAAAAAGATCTAGCAATCCATTTTTTCTTCGTCAATAAATATTTAGTTTCTAATAAAATTGATAAATCTATAAGTGTAATAGCTAATTCTTTTTTTACACTAAATTAACTAAAAAATAAGAGAAAAGATGATGAACAATTTGAATACTAATCAATGATATGGAGGTGAAAGGAAGTAATTTATGGGATATATAATATTTCAATAATTGTGATTTAAAAAGGATTTACTATACTTCTATGTAATAATTAGGTAGAAAACAGATATCATTAAGATAAGATTATAATGGTGAAAGAAAATAATTTATGGGAATGTAAGATTTCAATAACTGTGGTTTAAAAAAGTTTTACTATACTTGTATTTAATAATTAGGTAGAAAGCAGATATCATTAAGATAAAATTAGTTATTTTTTAAAAACTATTTTAAAATTAAAGATAATATTAAACATATAATATAATCATTATAATAATTTGATAGAAAGTAGCTATCATTAAAATAAGATTAGTTATTTTTTAAAGTTATTTTAAAATTAGAGATAATTTTTAAACATATAATATAATCCGAATAGGATTAGTATCGGTAACCTATAACCCGTTAATTCTTTTCAATTAGACATGTTATGTAGGAATGAGAAAAATTGTGATTAAAATAGCTACTTTGATGTATGTGTATATATATATATATATATTGGACAGTTGTGACTTTTGTGTTGTTTGATTAAAGTTAAATTAAGAAGGGAACTAATAGTCTGATATGTATTTAGCTCTCTCTCTTGCTCTCTCTTTTTTAATGCCAACTAGTGTTTAGCTCAATGACTCGGTTACTTTTCAATGATTTTTTTCTTTTGGGTGCATTGGAGTGTCAAAGGCCCAGTACACAACAACTAACGTGGGGTGAGACCCCCCTTACATCACTACATAAACTTCCTCTACTGAAATCTAGTGGCCCATTGAGAATTGTTAGTGGCTCCATTTTGCAATGTGCACTGCGCGCACATTTCCTTCTCTCCAGGTGTGGGTCAAGCTACACTCCCATTCTTTGCCCATCCATTGCCATATCCTGTAGATAATACTGCAATGTGGACTCTCCTCAGCTCCTTCTTGACCAGATTTATGCCTGTCAGTGAATCTGATTCCAGTATCACCTTTCTATACCCTTCCTTCCATGCTAATCCTAACCCATGCAGCATGTCCCACAGCTCAGCTAAGACATTAGCTGCCTCTCCCAGGATAACACACAGAATCCTTTTTTCCATGTTCCTCTGTCCTCCCTTATGAGCCCCCCTGCTCCTACAGCTGCCGGGATTCCCTGTAGAGACCCATCCACATTTATCTTCATCCACCCTAGTGGGGGTTTGGGCCAGTTGACGTATCTAAACTCAGCTCTCCTGGGGTTGCATCCCTTTTTTACCACCTCCTGAGCCTTGACCACCTGCTGAACAATCCAGGCCAGAGGTACTTTGATCTTTAAGGTTCCTCCCCTGCGTTAATCTCATTCCTAGCAAGCCATGCATGATGAACCACTAACTGAAAGGGTAACTGCCAACAACAGGGATCCTTTGCCTACATTTTTTTTCCTTCGGATTCTAGTCAATCCACTCTCTAAGAGGTACGCTTTTGAATTTCTGCCATTGATTCTGCTTCACCGGAGCTTTCCAGATTTGCTCCACCCATGCACAGTCTCTAATGGCATGCAATGCTGTTTCCAAAGAATTGCGGCAAATAGGACAGCAGGTGACGTCTGCATATTTCTCCATGTGTAAGTAGTTTCCCTTGTCTGGTCAGCCATAACAAGCATTGCCAATTTGTAAACCTACCGATATTTTCCTGCCCCCAGATCAGTGCATCCTCCCTTGACTTCAGCAGCTCTTCCTCTTTTTAAAGTATTTCTCCAGAATGCTCCATTGCCAGCCGTCCTCCAGTTCTGCCAACAGTCTCTTAATTTCTTCATCCTCTCTTGTTCTGGCAGTTCCCTTATGCAAAGTTCCTCCAGTGTCTTCCGTCCAATCCACTTAAAGTTTTAGTCGTTAAGAATTGCTAAACAATAGTGTAGTGGGGCAAATCCACGTATGACACGTGTCAGATCGGCAGACTGCACGTAGCAGGTCGGCGGTAGATACCTCGAGGCTGGCAAGGGCCAGCTCGGCATGAGGGAGCCAGCTCGGCCGTGTCAGTGGCCTCTTGTGGCGGGCTTGATGGGCCGCCGTCTCCGAACATTTTGGGGCCGCCGCATAAAACCCTAGGAAGACTCCGAACCCTAAGGGGGCTTTGACTCCCATAAGGAAACTATAACTCACCCGGTCCTATATATACTACACTACTAAGACTACGCAAGGTACGCACACAAGTATTCTCTACTACTACTCTATTCTGAGGCTAAACTGACTTGACCGTCGGAGCTATTCTGGGGACATCAGTCCCGCCTCCGTTCTCTCTTTTCAGGACCCCTAGTTCGATTCGCCCGCACAGGTCGGCTGCACCTGAACAGTCCGGCTCGTCACAGCTCGGCTCGGGTCCGATTTTTGACAGTTGCATCAATTGGCGCCGTCCGTGGGAACACGTATTCTCTTTTTTCGCGAAAAACATGCCGAAGACTAGGTCGCAGAGGAACGCTGGCGGATCCAAGGGAACCGAGCGAAGTGGCCCCCAAAACTCCGCTCGAGGTCCAACACCTGGAGAAGGAGGGGCGGGGCCCTCACGAATCCCGCCTGAACAGCTGGTTCAGACGGTGGCGGAAAACCTGCCCACCTTTGAGGCTATCATGAACTACCTCAAAGGGCAGTCGGAAGGTCATCTGAATAAAGAACCTAAGGTCCAGGAAGCCGACCTGTCAGAGTCCCGAACCGGGAGTCCCGAGCCCGGGGCCAAGCGGGCGCGCCGGGAACTCACGCGTGAGCAGGTCGAGGTCGTAGAACCCTCGCACAAGAACTCCCGAACTGAACACCCGGAGCCCGTCCGGAGGCTCTCCCCCTGAAGGAGCGACAACAGGTGCAGGACGAGCTGGACCTACTGCTGGACCCTGAGGCGGACAGGCACATTGCTTCCCCCTTCACGGTCGATATTGAGGACTACCAACTGCCCGCAAAGTTCAAAATTCCAAACATGAAATCTTACGATGCCACCACGGATCCGGAAGACCACCTGTTCGTGTTCATGACGCAGATGCGCCTACAAACGGCCGCGGATGCGGTCAGGTGCAAGACCTTCCCGATGTTCCTAGAGGGAAGGGCCAGGCAGTGGTTCCAGGGACTTCCTCCCAGGTCGATCCGGTCTTTTATCCAGCTCGCACGACTGTTCTCAGCACAGTTCGTTTCTTCAAGAGCCTACTTTAAAAGCACCGCCCACCTTATGACTATCCAACAGAAGCCAGAGGAGTCCTTGCGCGAGTACATGGTGCGCTTCAATAACGAGTCCCTTCAGGTTCGAGACCGCGACGACAAGGTGGTCATGGCCGCCTTCATCAATGGGCTGCTCAAGCAAAAGCTTTACACCGAGCTCGTGGAGAGACCTCCCAATTTAGTTCGGGAAATGCTAGACCGAGCCCACGAGAAGGCCAACGCGGAGGAAGCCAATCGCCTTAAGAGTGCACAAGAAAGATTGAGAGATGACAGGCGCAGGAGGGGCGCCGACCAGGTGGATGCACGGCCTGGCCAGGGAAGGAAGAGCGCTTATGACCGCCTCCCCAGGAGCCGCCCAATGGGAGGAGACAAGTCCTGGACTAGCCTCACGGCACCCCGAGCTCGAGTGCTTGCAGTGATGGAACAGGAGGGCCTCTCCCGACCTCCTCGGCCTTTGGCCGGGGATAAAAGCAGACGGGACCAAGGTCTGTATTGCGCTTATCATCGAGATGTGGGGCACGATACAGAGGACTGCCGTCACCTCAAGAAAGACATTGAGAAACTGATCAAACGAGGCCATCTTGGGCAGTTCATACGAGAGGAACGAGCTGACCAGCAACGAGGAAGACCCAGGTCGGAACGTCCGGGCTACCTCCGGGACCGGCATCAGGGGCCTCGTGGCCGAACTCCCGAGTAGGAAACACAGAATCTGGCGGGGGTGATTAACACTATTGCCGGAGGACCTGCTGGCGGGGATAGCCATACAGCTCGGCGGCACAATCGCCCCCCTCCCACGGGGGAGAGCTCGGCCAAGCGATTGAAGATGTATGAGGAAATAATCTATGGACCCGAAGACGCAGTCCCTTTGGCCTCCAATAACCATGAAGCCATTGTGATAGAAGTCATCACCTGTAATTTCAAGGTGAAGAAGGTATACATAGACAACGGAAGTGCCATAGACGTGCTGTATTACAAGACCTTTAAGGAGCTGTAGCTGGAGGATAGACAGCTCGTACCGGTTCGAACTCCGTTGATCGGTTTTGCAGGTCCTCCCGTGAGGCCGGAAGGAATGATCACTCTCATGGTTACGGTGGGGGTGTCCCCGAAGTGCCGAACGATCACGGTAAACTTCGCGGTGGTTAAGGAGCCGTCGTCCTACAACATGATTCTGGGACGGCCCACGCTGAATGCCCTCCGAGCTATTTGCTCCACCTTGCACCTCAGTATGAAGTTTCCTACTTCTGCTGGGGTGGCTGAGGTGCTGGGAGATCCGGAGGTGGCGAGGGCGTGTTATATTGCTACCCTCAAGGGCAAAGAGAAATTGGTAACTCAGACAATTTGTTTAGAGTCCTGGGAGCCCCTGGAGAAAGGGGAAAGATTGGAGACAGACGAGAGGTTAGTCGAGCTGCCCGTCCAGCCCGACCGACCCGAGCGCACAGTGAAGGTCGGCACCGGCCTGGGCGAGCTGGTCAGGAGTTCTTTGGAATCTCTCCTGGAGGAATACGCTGAGATTTTTGCTTGGAGTGCTGATGACATGCCAGGAATCCCCACCGAACTGGCAGTCCATAGGCTACATGTGGACCCCAACGTCCGGCCTGTGAAGCAGAAGAAAAGGAACTTCGCTTCTGAGCGAAAGGAGGTCGTCAAGAGCGAGGTGGGTAAGTTGCTGGAGGCTAAGATCATTAAGGAAGTCTACTATCCTACCTGGCTAGCCAACCCGGTGCTGGTCAAGAAGGAGAAGAAAGCTTAAAGGATGTGTGTGGATTTCACTGACTTAAATAAGGCTTGCCCGAAGGACTGTTACCCACTTCCACGGATTGACCAGCTCGTGGACTCAACAGCTGGCTATGAGATCTTCTGTTTCTTGGACGCCTTCAAGGGGTACCATCAGATAGCCCTGGATGAGGAGGATCAGGAAAAGACCTCGTTTATCACTGAGGACGGGACCTATTGTTACGTCACCATGCCATTCGGCCTAAAGAATGCGGGCGCGACCTATCAGAGGTTGGTAAACAAGTTATTCAACAACCAGATCAGTCGAAACCTGGAGGTCTATGTGGACGATATGCTAGTGAAAAGTCGAACCCAGGAGCAGTTCATCTCCGACCTGAGGGAAATTTTCGAGGTCCTTCGGAGCTCACGAATGCGGCTAAACCCCAAGAAGTGTACTTTTGGGGTCAGGTCGGGAAAGTTCCTGGGCTACATGATTTCTAAAGAAGGGGTGAGAGCTAACCCGGACAAGATCAAGTCTATCATGGACATGGCTCCACCCCGGAATATTAAGGATGTGCAACGTCTAACAGGGAGGATGGCAGCCTTGAACAGGTTCCTGTCCAAATCGGCAGTTCGGGGGTCGCTTTTCTTCAAAGCCCTGAAAGGAGGTCGACAGTTCGAGTGGAGTCTGGAGTGCCAGAAGGCTTTCGATGAGCTGAAAGCCCACTCGCTCGATTGCCAGCTCTGACATCTCCCGAGTTGGGGGAGACCCTGTTCATCTACTTGGCTGCGGGTGAGGGGGCTATTAGCGCGGTGCTGGTGCGAGAGGAGGACAAGGTGCAGAAACCCGTATACTATGTTAGCCGCGCCCTGCAGGGGGCCGAGGCAAGGTACTCGGCGGTAGAGCGATATGTTTTGGCATTAGTACACGCAGCTCGGAAGCTCAGGACGTACTTCCAAGCTCACCCCGTAGTAGTCATGACGGACCAGCCCCTGAAGCAGATCGTTTCCAAACCCGAGTCCTCGGGTCGAATGGTGAAGTGGGCTGTGGAATTGTCGGAGTACGACCTGGGATATCGGCCCAGGACGGCCATCAAAGCCCAAGCCTTGGCGGACTTCATAGCGGATGGCGTTTCTTTTGGATCGCCCGAAGCGGAGGTCGATCAGGCCAGGGACATACAGGCCAGGAAGGATGGAGAAGATGCTAAAAATGCGCACGCCGGACAAGCAGCCAAGCCCTTCCAGACCCCAAAGACTACCAAGGCCACCCAGACCCGAGAAGCAGTAGAGGTCTCACAGGGCGGAGATGCTGCTGAGGTCATCCAGGCCATACAGGTAGCGGAGGACGGACCGTCCGAAGAAGCAGCTGAGGCCCAGCAGGTCAAAGAAGCTGCCAAGGACAGACAGGCCGGAGAAGCAGCTGAGGCCGAGCAGGCCCAAGGAACTGCCAAGGTCGGAGAGACCGAGGAGGCAGCTAAGGTCGGGCGGGCCGTAGATGCTGTCGAGGCCATGCATCCTGGAAAAGCGGTCAAGGCAGACCTGGCCAGGGATACTGCCCAGGCTGGGAAGGATACAGATGCTGCAGATCCCACCTGGACATTGTACGTGGATGGCGCATCAAGTAAGGAAGGATGTGGTGCATGGCTCTTCTTAATTAGCCCCACTGGGGAAGAGCTGCCCTATGCTCTAAGGTTCGACTTTAGAGCCTCTAACAACGAGTCAGAGTACGAGGCTCTGATTGCGGGGATGGAGATGGCCCGGAGGTTAGGGGCCAGATCGATAAAAGTCTATAGTGATTCACAGCTGATAGTGAACCAAGTAGGGGGGAGTTACGAGGTCAAAGAAGGGTCACTAAGAAAGTACGTGGCCAAAACGTGTGAACTGAAGGGTCAGTTCGAGCAGTTCGCGCTCGAACAGATTCCGCGGAGCCAGAACAAGAGAGCCGACGCCCTGTCTAAACTAGCCTCCACCTCAACTGGCTTCTCAGGTCGGGAAATACTGGTGGAGGTCGTCAGAAGTCGGGCCTCATGAAAAAACGGTAAGCGCTGCAGTTATTCAGATAGTGAGCTTTGGATGGATAACTATATTCAGTATCTGGTGTAAGGGAGCTTCCGCAGAGCAGGACAGAGGCCGCAAAATCTCATTCAGTCACGAAGTAATCGTCACTCACACATGGAGTTTTGTACAGGAAATCTTACTTGCAGCCTTGGTTGAGGTGCGTAACGCCTGAGGAAGGTAGCTATGTTTTACGAGAGCTGCATGAAGGCATCTGCGGCAACCACGTCGGCCCGAGAATATTGGCCAAGAAGGGAATGTTGGCTGGGTACTATTGGCTCACCATCTTTAGGGATTCAGCCGAGCTGGTAGCCAGGTGTAGGTCTTGCCAGCTACATGCCCCAATCCATCACACTCCCACTCAGGAAATGATTCCTCTCAGCAGCCCGTGGCCATTCTTCCAGTGGGGGATTGACCTGTTGGGGCCGTTTCCCCGAGCTCTAGGTGGCTGTGAGCACTTGGTGATAGCCATTGATTACTTCACCAAGTGGATGGAGGCCGAGCCCCTCAACACGATAAGCAGCAGGTCGATCCAGAAATTCCTTTGGAAAAGCATAGTCTGCCGATTCGGCATACTGAGGGCTCTCGTCTCGGACAACGGCAGACAGTTCGCTGATCAATCTCTCCGGGAATGGTGCACCGAGCTCGGCATCCAGCAGCACTTCACCTCAGTGGGGCATCTCCAAGCCAATGGGCAGGTCGAGAATGTTAACAGAATCATCCTGCACGCCCTGAGGACAAGATTAGAGTCTGCCCGAACTAATTGGCTGGAGGAGCTACCCACCATACTATGGGCCTACCGGACAACACCTCGGACGGCCACCCAAGAGACCCCCTTTGTCCTGACATATGGGGCCGAAGCAGTGATTCCAGCAGAGGTCGGAGTACCCTCAGGTAGGGTGCAACACTTTGTGGCTCAAAATAATGAGGAGGAGATGCGGCTTAACTTGGACCTGATCGAACACCGAAGGGAAGAGGCGGCTATACGAATGGCTAAGTATAAGGGCCAGGTCGCACGCTACTACAATGCTAGGGTAAGGCACCTTTCCTTCAAACCAGGAGACCTGGTGTTACGCAAGAACTCCGTTAGCCGAGCTGTGGGCACGGGTAAGTTAGACCCAAACTGGGAAGGTCCCTACGTGGTAAAAGAAGCTGACTGGGCAGGTTATTGTAAGCTAGCTTGCCTGGATGGAAGCGAAGTCCTGCGTACCTGGCACAACTCAAATCTAAGGCTTTTTCTTTAGTATCCTGCCCGAGCTGAAGTGGTCAGCTGGACAGGTCTGTTCTATATTTTATTAGCTCACTTTATTAGTTCACTTTATTTAGCTCGGCCTGGGTTGGCACAACTCAATTTTGAGGCCTTTTCTTTAGTAGCCTGCCCGAGCTGAAGTAGTCAGCTGGACAGGTCCGCTCTTCACTTCATTAGTTCAGTACGGAGGATTATAAATGTATTAAGATTTGAGTATTGAGATTTTACAAGGTGGATAAAAAGGTGGCTATCTATTCCATTTTAAAGGGACATACATAGGGGGGGCCATACAAAAACGAGCTGGCCAGCTCGGGTCCTGCTCTAGCCTAATCAACCTATCCAAAGTACAATCTTTTTAGTTCTCCCCTTGTTGCTCTTGCTCGGGCTCGGGAGAGGTCGCGGGAAGAGTTGTGTCGGCAACCAAGGCAGCCAGGTCGCGCCCATGGGAGTAGCCTGCGACAAGCCTGTCAATTTGATGGACGACTTGAGGGCTGTAGTCCGGCCATTGGCCGAGGTCAAAGCCCGGCAGGTTCAGGGACTGAACACCTGCCATGGCTTTGGTATAACCAAGCTGCAGGACGGGGCCATTCAGGATAGTCAGGTCGTTCATGAAGGCGTCAAACCTCTAAAACTCTTGGACGCCCAGCTGGCGTCCTTCCGTCCTCCCTGTCTCTATTAGTTCGGCCGACTTCCTCTGCTCGGCCTCCAGCTGTGCGGTCAGTTCGGCGATCTTCTTCTTCTCCAGTTCAGAGGAGGCCTGAGAGTCGGCGAGCTGTTTCTTCGTGGCTTCCAGCTCCGCCTCTGCTGCTTCGAGCTGACTGGCCAGCCTACTCTTGGCAGCATCGGCTTGGGAGAGATTTTCCCCCATGTTCTCGTACCGCTGAGCCAGCTCGACACCTGCGACGTTGAGCTGCTAGACCAAACCAGTGAAGGTCTACATATTAAAGAAACTTTGCTAAGAGATTTAATGGTGGAGGAATTACCTGAGCTGCACTCAGGTAGTAGTGCTCTAACAGCTCAGAAGTAGAGGCGAGCTGTATGAAATGATGATCGCGAGGGAGCACCGAACCCTTGACGAGTTCTCGAGCAGCCTCTGGAAACTGAGCTCGGTCGTTCATTGACAGCCCCCACTTCGGGCAAAAATGGAGGGGGTGGGGGTGTGTGCTCAGCTCGGTGGGAGGCTTGAGGGGAATTATATTCCTCGCTCGCCACATAGAAGGGGGCGACTCTGATGTGGCCTGCAGCTCGGCCGAGTTGACCCCATAGTGCTCTGCGGAAGCATCAGCAGGAGATGTTTGTGGTGTTGGGACAGCGGAGGAAGCCGCCTCGGTCCTGGCTTTCTTGGCGGTCGTCTTTCTCCTATTCTTTTTGGGTTCCTCCACTGGGGTAGACTGGGCTGCAGTCTGAGGAATAGGCTCTGGTGGGGGAGAGCCACGTCGCCAGGAGCAGAGGAGGGCACCGTAGTAGGTGTGCGCGAGCTGCCTGTCCCTCCTATGCTCAATAGCTGAGAGAACCTCTTCACTGAGAACAAAGAAAGAAGTCAGTTCGTGCGGCAAGAAAAAAGGAAAAAGAGGAAGAAAAAGAAGATCAAAGGGATTACAAGCTGTTAGCTCCTCGGGGGTGAGGGGTCGGAGGTCAGGTGCAGGGTCGTTCACCTCTGCTCGAATCAGCCCCGCCGACCGGAGCTGGGCATTGCTAAACTCCTTCACCGATAATCGGGCGTCCGACCTGACCAGGCGGTCTAGCTCGGCCGCGGGAAGAGGTGAAGGAATGGGGTCGGATACTTGGGTCTCCTCCCTCCAGGTCAAGGGAGGAAAGCCCGTGTTCTTCACATAGAAGAACTGAGCTTTCCAGCCCTTAATGGAAGAAGGGGTGTGCGTGAACAGCTCGCGGGTTGGGAGTTCTCCCCCGCTCCTGCGAGCAAAATAAAACTAGCCATGAACTGGTCCGCTCACCTTCATTTGGAAAAATGACCTGAAAAGGTCCAAGGAATAGGGAATTTCGAGGATTCGGCACATAATAAAGAAGCCGAGGATCGATCTGATGGCGTTTGGAACGAGCTGGGTTATTCGAATCCCCCAAAAGGTCAGAATTTGGTAAAGGAATTGAAGAATGGGAAGACGGAGACCAGCTATGAGCTGATCCCTGTAGATGGCCACAAACTCAGAAGGAGGTCGGCAAGCATACTCCCCTGGCCGGGCGGCCATAGCCTCGAACTGGGGGGGGATGTCATACCTCCCCACCAGCTCGTCAACATTCCCCTGATCTAGCAGAGGGGGGATAATCTCGACTTCCCCGAAGTCGATATCCGGCCCCCTGGAGGGTCCCGCCCTAGTCCGAGCTGGAGCTACCTCTAGGGGAATCCCTGGGTCAGCAACTCCAGCGTCAGGCCGGACAGGCTGGTCGGATTGGTCCATATCTAAAGCAGGAGAGTGTATGGGGGAAGGAAGGTATTCAGACGAGCTGGAAGAAGAAGAACTAGTGGAAGAGGAGATTATCTCTATGGGTGCAGGTCGGGCTACTCTACGCCTAGGTGCCGAGCTAGTGATGTCTGAGTGTGTGGACGAAGAAGACATAAAAGGAAAAAGAAGACTTACTAGTGGATAAGGAGCTGATATGTGCTTAGAGGGAAGGCGCTACTCTTGGAGGAACTCTCTAGGCAAGGAGCGAGCTGATAAAATTTGTGAAGGAAGAGAATGAGAAGGGAAGCGTGAAAGTGACGTTTGGTAGGGCCTATTTATAGGCCTCCAGGGCGGGAAGCCGAAAAGTCCCGAGTTGGGAATTTGAATTTATTGCTGAAGGACGGTTATCTTGGAAAAACGCTTGAACTGACAACCGTCATCATGGGAAGACGTGACCCTTGAAGTGACAGTTATGACAGCATACGTGGCGGTTACCCGAACAAGGTGCGCGGTCGTGGGATCGTGGGTCCCACCCCAGGCTGACCTGACGCTTCGAAATTTGGTCCAGACTCACGCGACCCCTCGGTGACTCTAGACTCAAGGGGGGCTAGTGTAGTGGGGCAAATCCACGCATGACACGTGTCAGATCGGCAGACTGCACACAGCAGGTCGGCGGAAGATATCTCGAGGCTGGCCCTGGCCAGCTCGGCATGAGGGAGCTAGCTCGGCCGTGTCAGTGGCCTCCTATGGTGGGCTTGATGGGCCGCCGTCTCCGAACATTTAGGGGCCGCCGCATAAAACCCTAGGAAGACTCCGAACCCTAGGGGGGACTTTGACTCCCATAAGTAAACTACAAACTCACTCGGTCCTATATATACTACGCTGCCAAGACTACGCAAGGTACGCACACAAGTATTCTCTACTACTACTCTATTCTGAGGCTAAACTGACTTGACCGTCGGAGCTATTCTGGGGACATCAGTCCCGCCTCCGTTCTCTCTTTTCAGGACCCCTAGTTCGATTCGCCCGCACAGGTCGGCTGCACCTGAACAGTCCGGCTCGTCACAGCTCAGCTCGGATCCGATTTTTGACAGTCGCATCACCATCTTTTGTAGAAAAGAAAGCTGAGAACTTGAATAAATAAACGCCTTAACCTCAAATTATATGATACAGGTACTTTCAAAGTCTCTGTGAACTCTGGGGATACAATTCTTCTGAGAGTCATCAATGCTGCATTCAATCAACAACTCTTCTTCACCATTGCCAACCACCAGCTAACGATTGTCGAAGCCGATGCAATTTACCACAAGCCTTTTGCAACCAGAGTCATCATGCTAGAGCCAGGGCAGACGACGGATGTCCTTCTTACCACCAATCAACAGCCAACAAGGTACTACATGACTGTGCGTGCTTATGCATCAACACGAGGCGCCCCATTTGACAACACCACCATGAGTTATGCAAAAATTGTGGGCAATCATGTCAATTTCATTTTGCAAAAATGGTGTGTATCCATTGTAATGACGTAGTCAACGCTATTATCAGGTAATTATTTTCATATATTTTGAATTTTAATATAATTTGTTGCATCATACATCACAATTTCTTCTTAACAGATACAATGTTAACATAGAAGTTAGAGATTTCAGTGGTAACTTATACCTCGCTCTTCAAGACGGGCATGCACGATTCATGTTACGTTGTGATACTTCTTATCTTAGAGATTTTAAAACAAAGGTATACATTATTTATATATATATATTTAGATAATATTATTTACAAACTGTCTAAAACAAAAGATAATTTTGAACTATGTATCCTTTTAATTGTCCAAAAAATGGAGGTGCATTGTTTAACCAACACATTAATTCATGCAAAAATCGTGCATTCTCATTTATAGTGTGGTCTCCACAAAAATCAATAGAATTAATTAAACCCCCAATACTGGCATTCGTACTCAGAGTTGATTGGTGTGAAAAATGTTCACACCTTCGTAGAAGATCATCAAATCAATGGCAAAATGTTTGTAAGTATTTCATTTATTTATCAAATTAAATATTCAATTATATTTAATTGGACCCTTATGTCGCTCAATTTATGATATAGATTTCTATTTCTTTTCAAGATCCAACCTTCATCAAAGTGATAGTTTATAAATAATGGAGATGTTTTAATCATATATTGAACTATTGTTACAAAGTTTCATTTTTTTTAAATATACTTTCATGTGCCCGTGATTATAATATTTTACTATTTTTAAATTCTTCCATAAATTGTAATTTTTTTCACAAATGTAATCTACTGTACGTAGCACGGGTATTTATACTAGTTACTTCTAATAGTAGGCAGGGTTTTAAATCTCATTTGCAGGAAAAAAAATTTAAAAGTTATGTCAAAACTCCCTTGATCTAGTAAGGTTTGTATACCTACTAGTTTCTAACACAAAAAATCTCTTTAGGCTTCCCCAGTCTTGTAATTTAGGATAAATAGGCTATACAATAATTATCGTACTCGGAAAAACAAAAAAGTTACTACTTATAATTGTTTTTTTTTTTTAAATCATACTCCAATCTATTTACACTCTATCTAAAATTCTATATACCGCCTTTCCACTTGTTTACATTTAGAAGTACGCAAGAATGTGTGTGGATGGATTACTTTCCGGGTGAGGGATCAGATTACTTTGTCATCCACCGGGACCACCACTACCAAATTAAACTTAAAAGCTCCTTAGCTCCCGGCTGCCGGCGTCGGAGGCAGCCCCACGTTTCCCCGCCAAACTCTATTCTGTAGACGTCCCATATATCATGCTGCTTCTGAGCAGCCCCTTCTCCAGCTCAGCCCAAACTCCTCTTCCAAATTTCCGGACTTGCCCGACCCAATCCTCCAAATTTCCCACATCCCTCGTTCTCCCCTGCTATCTCTATCGCCGTCCCTCGCTCCGCCTCCGTTTCATCACATTTCCACCTCTCTATTCCGTCTCAGCTACTACTTCGGTTCAACAGTTGGACCGCTCGCCTGAAAAATCTCTACCCGATGATGACAATCTAGAGATACTGAAAAATGGGGAGACGGAAGGATTCGATTTTGATGGTCCGTTTGAGTCGACTGAGTTGAGGCGATTCGACTCGCCAACCGTTCAAGTTAAAGAACTTGATGAGCTTCCGGAACAGTGGCGCCGGTCAAAATTGGCTTGGCTTTGTAAGGAGTTGCCGGCGCATAATCACGGGACGCTGTTCCGGCTCCTGAATTCCCAGAGAAAATGGATGAGGCAAGATGATGCTACTTATGTAGTAGTTCATTGTATCCGCATTCGCGAAAATGAGACCGCTTTTAGGGTAAATTCTTTTTCTTTCCCCATCTATTTTAAGCTAAAAAGGTTGATCATTTCGAGCTTCTGTTCAGCTCAACTCCATTATTCAATCGTTGGCCACATTACCAAGTTAATGAATAACTTCTGCTATTCCTGCCAAATTATCAAGTATATCAAATTATATTTGTTGAATAATTAAAAAAAAAAATAAAAGAGTACGCTTCCATGTTCTTCTGCTCAAAGACTCAATTCTTAGCATTAGAATTTTGAAAGCTTTACGATTATTTCGTAGAGGGATGAGTGAAATAGTTTACTCCATGATCGTTTGATGCAAGTTTGGATACATAGGTCCCCCCCCCTTGGGGCCCCTCACATTTAACTGCAACTACGGGGAGACTTGCCTGTTTTACGCCTCTCCAGCTGCCTCATTTCCCAAAGCACGAGGATAGCTATTTGATCGCTGAACTGATAATACTAGGAACTTGTATTTTCAGGTTTACAAATGGATGATGCAGCAACACTGGTTCCGTTTTGATTTTGGTCTTGCAACCAAGTTAGCTGACTACATGGGTAAGGAGCGAAAGTACTTGAAATGTAGGGAGATTTTTGATGATATACTTAACCAAGGACGAGTTCCTAGCGAATCCACGTATCATATACTGACCGTTGCCTATCTTAGTTCTTCTGCTGAAGGTTGCCTAGAGGAAGCATGCAACATATTTACAGGTATGGTTCAGTTGGGAGGTTATAAGCCTCGACTCAACTTACACAATTCCTTGTTCAGAGCTCTTGCGAGCAAACCAGGAGGCTCTTGTAAGCACCTACTTGCCCAGGCAGAGTTTATATTTCACGACTTGACAACTTCTGGACTTGAAATGCACAAGGACATCTACGGCAGCCTTATATGGCTCCACAGCCATCAGGATGCCATAGATATGGAAAGGATTGCATCATTGCGAGCTGAAATGCAATCAAAGGGATTTGAAGAGAGCAGAGAGATGCTGGTGTCAGTCTTACGAGCTTGCTCTAATGAAGGAGATTTAGAGGAAGCAGAAAAAACTTGGAATAAGCTTCTGTCCTTCAATAAGGATCCTCCACCACAAGCATTTGTGTACCTTATGGAAGTTTATGCAAAGGTTGGCGAACCCATGAAATCTTTGGGAGTGTTCAGGAGTATGCAGGAGCTTTTGGGTTCCGCAAGTATTATGGCATATCACAAAATTGTAGAGGTGTTGTCTAAAGCTCGAAATACAGAACTGGTTGAGTCTCTTATGGTAGAGTTCATAAATAGTGGCTTGAAACCCCTCAGACCATCTTTTATCCATTTGATGGTTATGTATTCCAACTTAGGCTTGCATGATAAGTTGGAGTCGGCTTTCATCCAGTGCCTTGAGAAATGTCAGCCGAACAGAACCATGTACAACATTTACTTAGATTCACTTGTACAAGTTGGCAGTCTGGAGAGGGCGGAAGAGATCTTCAGCCAAATGTATGGTAACGCCACAGTTGGTGTTAATGCTAGGTCATGTAACACAATGTTGAAGGGCTATCTCTCCTGTGGAGATTATGTGAAGATAGAAAAGATGTTCGATTTAATGTACCGCAACAATTACGTAATCGAGCCTGCTTTAAAAAAGAAGCTTGATTATACTCTTAGCTTGAGTAGAGAAGTTGTCAGAACACCCCCAAAGTTGAAGCTTAATGATGTCCAGCGAGAGATTTTAGTCGGGATGCTCTTGGGTGGTTTAAGAATGGTATCAAGTCAAGATAATAGGAAATTTGCCATTACTTTTGAGTTTAATGAACAGTCGGGTATTCATTCTGTTTTGAAGAGACGTATACATGACGAGTACCATGAATGGTTGGACTGCGGAAATCCAGTAGATGGGGTTGATGGTACTCCATTTCACTTTACTACCATCTCACATTCTTGTTTTACTTTTTATGCCAAGCAGTTCTGGCCTAACAGTCAGCCTGCGATTCCGAAGCTAATTCATCGGTGGTTGTCACCCCGAGTCCTTGCATACTGGTATATGTATGGTGGCCATAGGACGTCGGGAGGGGACATTCTGTTGAAGCTAAAGGGAAGTCAAGAAGGCATTGCGAGGGTTCTGAAAGCATTGAAGACGAGATCTTTGGAAAACAGGGTAAAAAGGAAGGGAAGGGTGTTTTTGATAGGTTTTCAATGGAGCAATGCTTCGAGGTTTTGGAACCTAGTAGAACCCTTCATTCTTGATGATTTGAAAGATGTTCTGCAAGTAGGTAGAGTAAACCCCTCTGAAACAGCAGAAAACCAAAACATTAACTTTGAGAGCGGCTCTGATTATGATGAAAATGCTTCTGATTACGGTGACGATGACAACTTATAGGACCTCTTTGTAACTAGTATTTTGTGTAGCGTTCAACACTTACAACGGTCCAAATATTACCCAGTACTTCTGCTTTAGGAATGTTACAGCCAAATTTACTGATTAACAACATAGGCTAACCAAATTTACTTTCCTGAGAGGCTCCCTCAGGAAATGGTGGTTATGGCAGCAATTTTTCAGTTGTCCAAGATTCCATCCATTTGAATAACGAAAGTTAAGCACCATATGGTACTAATTATTTAATCTTTGGTGTTCCTTCCTTTTTTTAATCACCACATGTAAGGAAGAACTTTCTAATACTAGTCAAGATTGTTGTTGTATTTATTGCTTTTTTTTTTATAGTGTAATAAGAGGGTACGAGCCCAAGATTTCTCACTTTACAATCTCTCCTCCGGAACCATTCAATCCAACCTTTTTCCGTTGTACTTATTGCTCAATTATAAGTTAGTAAGTAGATCTTTTAAATAATCCTTCTTTTTGTAATAAAATTATGAAAATTTTAAATCAAATTAAGTCCAAAGATCCATCTTGGGGCTCATTATTAAGGAGTTGGATGGGTAGCTTAGAACAATGAATAAGACTTTAAATGTAGTGTTAGTTGGACGTGTAGAGTATGGTTTTATAATTCTACTTAATATTGAAAATTAATTCATTCAAACTTTTTCAATTTAGCATGTCTAATAACAGAAATATCTTACCACTTAGGGTTTGTTTGATAACATAAAAAACTGCTGAAACTGAATATTTTAGACATTTAGAAGTTTTAGATATTTAACAAATAAAAATTCATCTACTGAACTTGTTAAGCGGTGCTGAATTTGTGTGTATTTTTTTCAGCATAATAATCATAATTAAATGCTTAATTCTGATTAGAATCAACAGATTTTCTTCAATCATTTTATCTTATCTACCAAATTTACCCTTGTTTGTTAATTATATTCAAAATTCTTATCTAATTAAACAATCTGATATTCTCTATTTAATTGCTTTATACTTATCTTTTTTTTCTATTTAATGATTTTTACAGTTTCTTCATACTCCTCGCATCTTTTTATTCTTTCATTATTTTAATTTTTTTTCAATCACTTTTTTTTATCTGCTATTACTGTACTCACCAATCTCAAATTTGTTTTTTTTTTCATAATATACTTCATCTTTTATATTAATTTGATTTAAAAATTATTATTATCATTTTCATACCTAACAATTTTAAGTTAATTAAATCATAGGTTCTTTTTTTTAATGAAAAGATAGAAGAGTAAAATTGTACAATTTAGCTTATTAAGCACTCAGTTATAGATGTTTATCAAACAGTATAAATAGATTTAGTATTAAAATTCAGACATTCATGTATTTCTTTTCAGTGTTTAAATTTTAACAAATTAACTGTTTCACTATTCATATTTCAGAATTCAGATTCCAATATTCAGATTCAATTTTATCAAACAGAACCGTATTAAGCACTACTTAATTTGTATATAAAATTTTAAGTGAAAATTTTTACTAAATTTTCTGAATTAATTATACATATTACACTTCTCATCATATGACACACTTTTATACATTTTCTCGCACAAAGTACATATTTGTTTTTTTTTTTGTTCAACACATACACTCGCACACAGAAATACACACACTTAATATGCCATCTCTAAATTGTTTTGTTGTTCTCTCTGTCACACACACTTGCTCATTTCATTCTCTCCAAATACATAAATAAAGGCAACTTTTTTAATGATAAAAACATTTTATTTTTGCAATATTTGAATTCAGTTAGTCATCAAATGGATATAAGTATAGCTTAATCAATTTAGCAACTTAACACTTTCAACACTTAATTTCAAATTTCATACTCCAATTTTATCAAATAAGCATGTAGTTAATGATTTTCAACTTTGAGCATGAAGAAAGTAACCTGAACTCGATTAGTCAAATCACAATATATGTTGTCATTGTAGATTTAAGGGTTTGCTTGGAAGGCCTGTTTTTTTTGCATCTTTTTTATAGACAAAATTTTTCTCCAACTTGCTTACAATAATCTCTAAAACACACTCTTTTATCATTACCCTCCTACTTTGCCTTTCCCCTTTTTTTTTTTCCTCTTTTGCTCCTCATCCATCCCTTTTCTTCCTTCCTTTCTCCCTTCTCTCTCCCTATTCCTTCTTCCTGCTTTCTTTACACCCACTCTCTTACCCCTGCTTGCTATCTTTGGTCACTCGACCAAAGCTGGCTATATGATTAAATCTCTACTCTCCCTTCTTTTCCTTTTCCTTTTCTCCTGTCATCTCTTCATTCCCTTTCCTTCACCCCTACCTTCTCCCCCATAACTTTTGGTCTATGATCAAGTTTGTGAAAAAGGGAAAGAGAGCGAGGCAAGGGAAAAGGAAAAGGAGGAGAAGAGAAAAAAGGGAAGAGAAGAAGAATGAGGGGAAAAAGGAAGAAGCAGACTGCAAAGAGAAAAGGAGAAAAAATAGATAGAAAAATAGAAGAAGAGACGACAGCAATGGAGGTGTCTGTAGCGATGGTAGCCAGTGATTAGAGGAAAGAGGAAGAAGGAAAAAAAGACAAAAAGAAAAGAAAAAACAAGAAAGAAAAAGAAAAATAAGAAAATTCAATTTCTTCATAAAAGTTTTTCTACAAATTTATAGAGTAAACTACAATAAAACTTTATACAAACACCCAAAACTCAAATAGACTAAAGTCTGAAATTTAAAAACTGAAACTTAATTGTTGAAGTCTTAATTTGCTAAATTTGCAAAGTCAAATTTATTTGATAATTAGTTAGATATAAGCTTTGAATTGAAATATTTTTATAATATGTGTATAAGTTAGTTTAATAGTAATTTTGTGTTTTATTTTTTTGCGATACAAATTTATTTAATTTCATATTTTAATATTAATAAACTGATTATTGGAAAATATATTTGTGTGTTTGTGAGAATGTGTTTTGTGTGTAAAAATGCATTTGTCAGAAGAAGAAAATGCATATTTTATATTTTTGACAAAGAAATTATGTTGTAAAACATGTGTTATAAAAGGAAATGGTGTGTAAGAGAAAGTCTACATGTATATGTGTGAAAAATGCATCCACATGTGAGATACAATTATTACTTTATTGGTACAATCATTCAACAAATTAAGTGATATAACACATAAAGAAGTATGGGTTAGGTGGGTTGAAGAAGAGAGTGCAAGTAAAAAGTGTCCGAATTCCAACTCTTCTATTTACACTATTAAAAAAATAAAAGGGTTATTATCACTTTACCCCCTTAATGTTCGGTGTCACTATCAATTTCTCCCTCAACGTTATGTTTTAGTTACTTTACCTCAAACACTAACAGTCAAACTTAACGGAGTTTGTTAATTAAAGTAAAAAGACAAGTTTCGCCCTTAAAATTATTATCATTTTACCCCCATAAACTATAATCTCATTATCAATTTACCCGATAAAGTTATTTTTTAGGCAATTTATCCCACCATTAAACCAACTTAGCAAGTTAAAAAACTTTAGAAGAAAGTACCCTCCTCTTTGTGTAATAAAAATAATAAAAAATTTAGAATGACTCTTCTCTTCTTTAGTATCAAGAAAAAAAGTCAAAGTATTAATTTCTTTCTTCTTAGCAATCTTATTAATATTAAAAGAATAGAAAGATCGGGAGGGGGAGAGAGAGATAGAGAGAGAGCTCAATTCTTTTTTAGAAAATACAAATAAGAAAAAATTAAATACTTTTATTATTTTAAAATTATTTCACTTTACTGTTTATCACCAGATTTCAATCCTAATCCCAACAATCTTAAATTAATACGATAATGTTAGATTTTTCTTTCTTTTGCAAAATATATTTTTTTGTCTCTTTCTTTCCTATCTCTTTTCATAGTATTAATAAGTGTGAAAAAAGAAATTTGAGAAAATTCTTTTATTTTTATATTTTTGGATATCTTAAAGTGAAAAAAAGAAGAATAATCATTCTAAATATTTTATTTTTAATTATATATATAAGGGTAAATATATTTAAAAAAAATTTACCATAGTAGTTAGATTAACGATGAAGTAAAATTTCAAGAAAATAATGTTAGAAATTAAATTGATTATATCACTATAATTTAAAAGAATAAAGTAATAATAACAGTGTAGTAATACTATAGGATAAAAGGGTATTTTTGTCCAAAATTTCTTAACATGTTGAGTTGAATTACTTATGGGGGTGAAGTGATTGAAAGATAACGTTAGTAGGTAAACTGATAGTAGTGATATAGTTTAAGGGGGTAAAGTGATAATAACCAAATAAAAATGGTGATCTAACAAATAAATTTTTTGTATAAATTAAGTGAATAAGACGTTTTCGGATGTGAACAAAATTTGTTATCGATGAAATATAGGAAAATATGGAACATGACATTTATCCACATGTTAATCCAGATTCTAGTGGTAATGGTCCACACAATATACAAAGCGGGTACAAATTTTGTTTCCAACGCACGCCTTCTGTTTTCTTGTGTTCCTTCTTCACTTGGGCTTGTGCAGGTTTCCTCATCTGCTGCGTGCTGCACTTACAAATTTGCAATTCTCTCTCTCTCTCTCTCTCGCTCGCTCTCTCATTAATCCTAATTCCTAATTGACAAACAGAGTTTGTGAAAATGGTTTCGGAGTCGGAGCTAGTAAATCGGCTCAGGGAAATCCTTCGAACCTCCGACCTGGACATTGCCACCGCTGGCTCCGTTCGCCGCCAACTCGAGGAGGAATTCGGGGTTAGTCTGCATGACAGGAAAACCTTCATAAGCGAGCAAATTGACTTGTTCCTCTCAGAACTTAGAAACGATGACGCCCAACAACAACATCGAGAAGAAACCCAGGGAGATAGCAGTGATGATGAGGAGATAAGGGAAGTAAAGGTTGAGGATGTGAAGCAAGTTGATGAGAATGAGGATAGTGGGTCCCACACCCAGGAAGTGGCAATTGGAAAAGATGAAGGAAGTGATGGAGTAAGAAGCAAGCAAAAAAGGTACTCAATTAATTGAGTGGTATTAGTAGGTATCATATTTTCATGGCATTTTCTTTTTTTTTTCCCCCTCGCAATAAACGAGAAGAAAATGAAGATTTCCACAATTTCTTGTCTTTGGAATTGAAATGAAAATTTGAGCCTTTGTTTGTTTCGCGTATGTTATTTTAAGTTCTTGTAAGGTCCAATTTTTCTGCCCTAAAGATCAGTTGTCAAAGTCGTACTAATTTGTGTTAGTCTTGCTCATTCAATGTTAGTGGTGTATTCATTGTTTATCTGGGTGTGTTTCTGGATTTGAGGATTGGAGGACAGATGACTTGTAAGTTGAACGCAAGAATTATTTGCCCCTAGTTAAGCAAAAGTAAACGAGAAAGTATGAACAAATTTTTGTGGAAAAAAAAATTAGTAACAAGAATAGATGGAAAATTCAGGATAATGCACCTTGAGCAATGGACGATAAGGAAGTACTTTAGAAACTCGGTGTCAAAAAAGATAGTCCTGTACGGGATGTTCACAATGTTGATAGAGATGCCATAGTCAGTGAGTCAGAATGCTGCTAAATAATACAATTTGGTTAACAAGAAATTCATTATTCTAGTGCAATGGTGCAGTCTACTGTTACTTGATGAATGTGTAAATTCCTGCCCCTGGCACCTGCGGGGCGGGGGCAGGGGGGAGGGGGAGGATTTGTGTTTTAGTCTCAACTTGCAGTGATTGTGAATCTGCTATCCTTGCTTGTATCATGATTCAATTACTGACTGAAGTGAAAAATTCTGAGGACCATAAACTGCTAATTTTAACATATTTACGACTCTCAGCTGATTACTGACTTGGGTTCTGACAGGTTTTGTTTCTTATATGGTGCATAGTTGGTAGTGTGATGGAGTGAACGAGGTCTTTTTTTTTTTGGTTGAATTAGTTATTTCTGTACGATGTTACTTACCTATGAAATTACTGATAGTGCTGCTTTTAGTTTTGCAAAGTTCAATTGTGTGTTAATATGGTTTCTATAAGTGTGAAATCTGTCACAGCAGCAGGGTTAATGCATTGTAACCTGTGACTTCAAGGATTTAATCACATAAAAAAAAATGCATCTTATTAAAAGTATGTGCTTAACTTACCATAAATAGTATTTGAAAGTAAACATCCAGCATGGTTGGATTAGCATTTTCTTTTGCTTGAGCTTCACGCTCTTAACATTCTCCATGTCCTTATCTTATCTTATTTAGTAGGTCTCACAAGAAGGATAAAAATGAAAAGAAAAAGGGAAGTGGCTTTGGCAAAACATGGGCAATATCTCCTCAACTTCAGGAAATTGTTGGAGTGCCAGAAATGGCTAGAACTGAGGTGCTGTATGATGTTAAAGAAATGCTGTTTGTCCATGTCATCATTCAATTCATGTCACTCACGGTGACTTTGTAGGTGGTAAAAAGGATGTGGACATACATCAGGGAGAATAATTTGCAAAATCCAAAGGATAAGCGAAAGATAATATGTGATGAAAACTTGCGTGGAATTTTTCAAGTAAAGAGTATTAACATGTTTCAGATGAATAAAGCTCTGTCCAAGCACATGTGGCCCATTGATTCAGAAGATGGTATATTTTTTACCAAGCTCTGTTCTTAGACTTTTGGAAGATTTTGTACAAAAGCTTTCTTTAATGTTGGGAATTTGGTTAGCTTGAGAGTTCTAAAAAGAATGAATAACAGTTTTCTTTAACTTAGGAGTAAACTTATGTTGAAGGATCGATATATTTTCTATTCACTATACATAGATGATTTTTTTCTAGAATGACTGATATTTGCCAATTTCTTCCGCATGATCATGTTTTATATGCTTCTTTAATATTTTATAATGGTGACATGTTTGTTTTTGAATTGTTCGCACCAAAAATTTTTGACGCTTCTGCGGTCATGCATTTATACTTTTTCGAGGAAGTGTGGGTTGCATGAGTGAAATACCTTTATCAGAAATATTGATGTTTTCAACCCCTCTTGCAGAACCCCAGAAGCACAACACACAACAGCATCAAGAAGATCAAGAAGAAGCGGAAGAAGAAGATAGTAATGGTGAAGAGATGAAACAAGAATTTGAGAATCTGAAGCAAGAACTGAATGAGGGTAGTGTTCACCAGGAAGTGGACGTTGAAAATGAGGAAGAAAGTCATGGAGTGAGAAGCAAGAAGAGAAGGTAACAATTATTTTTGGCATATGTGCATACAACTAAAGCATATAAATGACTACATCAAAGTTTTGGATACATAATCCTTCTAAAATACACGCAACATAATTGTTATTCATAATAGGATTACATTAGCTGTTTCTTTTATGATTCTGAGTGTTGGAAACTTTGGTCCTATCAAGTAAAGCATATAAGTTGGATGAACTAAGCATGGAAATGACTACATTAAATTTCTTGTTTTCTTTTCTGCTCTTATGCAGTAGGTCTTACAAGATGGATAACAATGATAAGAAAAAGAGAAGCGGCTTTAACAAACCATGGGCAATTTCTCCTCAACTTCAGAAAATTGTTGGAGTGCAGCAGATGGCTAGAACTGAGGTGCATTGTGGTGTTAAAGAAATGCCCATTCTCCAAGTTATCGTTGTCGCTAACTCTGATTTTATAGGTTGTCAAAAAGATGTGGGTGTACATTCGCGAGAAGAATTTGCAAAATCCGAAGGATAAGCGAAAGATAATATGTGATCAAACCTTGCATGGAATTTTTCAGGTCAAGAATATTAACATGTTTCAGATGAATAAAGCACTGTCAAAGCACATGTGGCCCATTGATGCAGAAGATGGTATGTCTTTTCCTAAGCTATACTCTTAGACTTTTGGAAGATTCTCAGTACATATTTCATATGTTTAAGAGATGGAACAGAATCTTTGCCTTTTTTGCCTGGAAATTATGAAACTGTTATTACCTAGAGTAGCTACTGGGGTGCTTATAATATTGATATTCCTAGGAATACATAGAGGTCAAAGTCAGTGAATTGTTAAAACTTGCATTTGGATGATCAAATGCCAATGTCTGAACCTTTTTGTTTTGCAAACCCATCTTCAAAATGACAGATCACCAAGAAGCTGAAGAAGACGGTAATGGTGAAGAGACAGAAGAACAATCAGAGGATGTGAAGCAAGAAGAGAATGAGTACAGTGGGTCCAATGAAGTGGACATAGGAGGAGGAGGAGAAGAAGAAGAAAGTGATGGAATAAGAAATAAGCAAAAAAGGTAGTCTACTGATGTACGGAAACTTGTCTTTCAATGTTTCTGGTGCTTGAAAGAAAAGGAAAGATTTTTCCAGAGTTGCTTTTTCGGAAATTCAATTGGGTTTATCCTTGTGCATTATTGTAGGAGAATTGCAAAAGGTGTTTAATGTTTCAATTTTATGCCCAAAGTTTAATTTGTCCAACTTGTAATCTCAATGTTCATGGTGTTTTTGTTGTGTCTATCATTTTCTAAATTTAAGGACACAAGGAATGACTCCTGATAGTTGAATAGTATTATTTAATTATTTGCTCCTGGACAAATTAAGGTTGGGAATGGAAAAGATGGAATGGTTAAAGAGAACTTTTCAAGAAGACTAGATAGGAATTCTGTTTCCAGCTTGAGGCATGGGCGATTAAGGAAGTTGTCTAGAAGTCATTTATAACTGATGGGATTCTGTATGGAATGTTTCAGAAAAGGTGATAGACATGCCAACACCATGCTGATGGAAAACATAAATTTTCGTCTATATCATTTTCCTTGTGTCCCATCTTATGTTTGAGGATGAAATTGTTTGGTCTAGAAAACTCATTATTCCAACACAGGTTCAGTCTGAGATGTTTTTGTAAGCAAATTAACTTGAGGGAGAAGATTTGGCTTTACAACCCATTTATCTAATCACTTTGCAAGCATGAAGTACCCACTGAAGTTAAACACTAGCTTTGAAGACAATAAAGTGCTAACTGTAACACATTGATGACTTTCAGTGGAACAAAGTTATTGTTTCCTTAGGTGTCAGACTTGTCTTGTACTACTCCATTTTAAGTTGAATTCAGAGTATGATCTACATAACTACCTAACTGTTCATATGAGTTTACACTTCTGTTTAAGGTGTCTTTGTGTGCATATATGTTTGTGTTATAATCATCAGCATTTGACGGTAAACATATATACGTGTGTGTGTGTGAGAGAGAGAGAGAGAGAGAGTGTGTGTGTGTGTTGTGTGTGTTGATTAATTATTTTGCTCTTGACAGATTCATGTTCTTAACATTGTTGCATTTCTTCTGATTTCATCATAGTAGGTCTCAAAGGATGGATGCAATTCAAAATAAAAAAGGAAGTGGCTTTAGCAAACCATGTGCCATATCTCCCCAACTTCAGGAACTTGTTGGAGTGCCTGAGATGGCTAGAACCGAGGTGTGTTATGATGTTGAAGCAATATGCCTCATGCTCAGTTCTATGTATGACATTGGTTCCTGTGACTTTATAGGTTGTCAAAAAAATGTGGGCTTACATCCGGGAGAAGAATTTGCAAAATCCAAAGGATAAGCGGAAAATTATATGTGATGAAGCCTTGCGTGCCATTTTTCGAGTCAATACTATCAACATGTTTCAAATGAATAAAGTACTCTCCAAGCACATATGGCCCATTGATATAGAATATGGTACAGCTTAATCTACTCTCTGTTATTAGACTTTTGGAAGTTCTTTAAAAAAAAAAGTTTGAATAAACAGTTTGATGATTTGGAAATTCCAAAAAGAATAACAGAGTATCATTCTTTTACTTGGAAGGACACCTGTCAGGAGAATGATATAAATAATACTGGTGACTGTTTGGTGGATGACTTTCTCACTGAGGATGTTTGGTTGTTTGCCAATTCTGCATCACTATATTTTCATCAATTCCTTCCTATATTTTCAAAGGGTAATACAATTTGATGTTGAAACTGTCTTCTTAAATTTTGCTTATATTTTCTCTCTTTATATGGTTAGGTCAATATGGATTTACTGAATTTTGAGTATTTTATTTCTGTTATTCTGAAGATACAGAAATTAACTTGATTCCAGATTTGTGAATTTGAGGTTGTTAAGAGAATATAAGTATTCTTGTAGATAATAAATTAGTAAGGGTATTCTTGTAAATAGTTTGTTAGGTTTGTACTCCTATAAATACTAGTTGGTCACTCATAATACGGTGACTAGATGTTTTTTTCCCGAAATACATATTCTCATGGTATCAGAGCTAAAGTCCTAGGGTTAGGGATACATATTCTCATGGTATCAGAGCTAAAGTCCTAGGGTTAGGGTTAAACATCTAGTCACCGTATTATGAGTGATCAACTAGTATTTATAGGAGTACAAACCTAACAAATTTACAAGAATACCCTTGCTAATTTATTATCTACAAGAATACTTATATTCTTTTAACAGAGGTGACAAATAGAGCTGTAGGAAAAATCTAGCCGTGATGGATCGGAACTTGGTTATTTATTGGTGAACATTTTAGTTAAGCATAATTCAAATATGAGTTTATGTTCACTGCACCATTTACTGACAAGATTATCTCATAGGATGACAATCTTTGATAATGGAATTGAGAACTTGAGGTAATCCTCTTTCTCCGTTATGAATCCGAACTTCAAAATGTTGTGTTATATGAAAGAAGGATAGTAGAAGAAAAGGATGCACAAAATTAAGTGCTCAAGGAATTGCTTCACTGAATTTTACTTTTGGTCTCTGCATGTTCATAGTTCTTAAGTGCTGATTCACAACAAAAAAGCGAAGTAATTTGTAGCCATGATTTTAATTATTTGGAAGTGCTCTTCAATGTACAAACTCTTTTTAATCCAACATGGTTCCATCTTCTGTTGTATATCAGTATTGGAGATGGGACGGAATCCTCGCCTAGGGACTGTAAAAGTAAGGTGGTGGTATATAGTTGACCGCACTTAAATTGAATTTAGGGTAAAATACAAAAAAAACCCCGGGTGTATTTAGAAATTTTTGCTTATTTATTTTATGTATAGAAATAAGGTGAATTGTATTGGGAGTTTTGGGTTGGTTTTGAAAATTTTATGAGTTCCAAGGGGTTTAATAGGTATATCACCTAAATTTTTTATTTAAAAAATTATTTTCCGTGTCAAGCATCCTCAAACTCATTAATTTAAATGATTTTTGTTGATTTTTTACATTAGTTCAAATCACGAGGTACTAGATTGTATGATTTGAAACCATAAGGGACTTTTTCTGTAAGTTTGCTTAATTGCAGGGGGCTTTTTGTATTATAACTCTAAGGGTATAATAAGTATGTCAAATGAAGATTTGTTTTTTCCAATACAAATACTCACTAAAGAAGCGCGTGTTTTTCAAAGCCGTTAATTTAAACGATTTCTATCGCTTTTTTAAATTAGTTCAAATCATGAGGTATCAGAATGTATGTTTTGAAACTATAGGGGGTTTTTCTGTATGTTCGCTTAACCTCAAGGGGCTTTTTTATATTTTACCCTTGAATTTAATATTGACTTTTGTTGTGTATCCATAAAGGTCAAAGTTGATGAATTTTGAATGCTTGAAATTGGGTTGCCAAAATAAATTTTTTTAATACTTTTTTCACTGTATCAATCATTTATGGTTTTTATTCTTTTTCATTCTTCTTAAAGCATGTTGAATTCATTATTTCCGTCTTTATTTTATTAAGAACAGTTTTGGGTTGTGGAACTTGTTTTGACCCTTGTTGGTAGACTGTTATTCTAGGGTGAAAGGGCCCAATACACCTGTTCTCTTATGTTCTTGTTTCTTTCTTGTAATTAGCCCCTCTTAAAAGTTTTTCTTGCTTCTTGGAGAAGGTATTCATTTGAAGATATGTTCAATGTCTCCATATTGAATGAATGTTTAGAGCAGGATTTGTCTGATCATTTAGTCTGATCTACAACTGACTTAAAACAAGAAATATCTTTAACTCGTGTCATGTATGGATCAGCTGCCTATTTTCCAATACTCTCTCATCGAATTCTTCATTATGAGTTGTGTTTAATTGCCTGATTTTTTTCATAATACTTGTTAGAGCCTAACAAAGAGGAATGAGGAATTCTCTCATTTATATCTGCACCATTTCTAATTGAAGATGGACATTTGTCTTAGCGGTATAACCATCAGCATAGTCTGATATTTTTAATATTGGTGGTCATAATGCATCACATATGCACTTAGTACAAACAGTTTTTTGACTCTTTAGACTCATTTTCTTGGTATCTATCCTTCTTATCTTAATTATAGTGGTCATCGAAATCCTGACAATATGCAGTATCATGTATTCTTTTTCTCTGGGATTTGGCCTTTTCTGATTTTGACCGTTGAGTTCCACATAACTCTGTATTTTTTCCAAACTTGAATGATATGTATGACTTGTTTAAGACTTCTGTCAACCATGAATGGGCCAATTGGATATATTATGTTTTGAACTCAACCAATAGCTCAGTGTTGCTTATGTGTCCTTGAGTACTTGTTTTACATTAATTTATGGAACCTTATGACTTTAATTGATCTTTTCTCTTCCATGTAGCAACTCCTATCAAATCTTCACAGAAGAAAAGGCAGCGGGAAAAGGACCGGCAATAAGGTGAGATGACAGCTTCAAGTTTCATAAAGCATCAGCTCTCTATGTAATGACATTTCTTTACTGTCTGCATGACAGGCCTTGCATGCAAACTTTCTGAACTTAACATTGTGTCTTATTGGCGTACAACTTTGATGTGATAAAGTTGTTGAACATTCTCATTTGTCATCAGATTGGTTGTAGTTTATTATGGAATTATCAACAGATAAGTTTTTAATCTGAATGAGCAAGCACTGTCTCTTTTTTTTTTTTCTTTTTCTTCCAATATTTAGGTTTTGATGAACCAAAATGAAAAGAAAAACAGCAGAAAGGGAGAATGTCGGGTTGCCTTGGCCCCCTTTTCTTGTCAGGTATTGTGGTCAAGTTCCTTGGTACTGGTGAATATGCGCTATCTCGAGTTGATGTAGTGAAGAGTGTGTGGAAGCACATAAAGGAAAACCAAGGTGCAGGTTTGTTCCTCTTCTTGACAAGTGTCTGTTAGTAAAGATATTGAAGCCTTGAATCTTGTAGAAATATTTTTGATGGATTTGATAATATTAACGTCATTGGCATGGTCTGAGTAAGTGTACAGTCAGAATTGAGCTCATAATGTTAATCTGTTGGTCAAATTAATTTTGTTTCCAGAGAAGTGACATTTAGAATAGTATTTCCTAACAAGGTTACATGTTGATAATTGTACTAAAACTTCAGATCTGTTTCTGCACTTATGCTGTGCACTGAACCTACTGAATGACAAAAACGAAAATGATGAGAGTGCTAAGTCTAATACCAAGGGAAAATTAATGTAAAATAAGTGACAGTTGAAGCTTGGTGAAGGGCCTTTGTGCATCATGTAAGAAGCATCTCCTAGAGAAAAAAATGCGACTGCTATAGACTCGACTCACTTAAGCTTCTCAGAAGCACAACTAACCTGGAAAATTCTAAAGTATGGCATTCTTGCATGTAACAGATGCTAAATTAAGTTTGAGCTTCATTGAGGTGTTTCTTTCAAGTTAGTAAGATAAACTTCCGTGGCTGCAAAGACTCTTACCACCTAACCAATGAAGTCAGTATGTCAAGTGCTTGTCCCATCAGATCCATGTATTATCTTTCAGAGAAAACCAAACACAGGCTAGCAAAAATGAAGTATGCTGGCTTGACTAGTGATTTAAGTTTGTCCAAGCCGTTTTACTGAGGTACCATTCTTTCTGATTACAAAACCAAATCCTGCGCTCCGTGAACGTTTTAGAATATTTGGCCATCGATGAAGTAAATGGGTAAAGGATTTGTCGAAGACACAACTGATATGGAATCTTGTCTCCTTTCCAGGATCCAACTGACTGGATGGAGAATCATATGCAATCATAAATTAACTGAGCTCTTGGTCCATTAGATGGCTTCACAACATCAAAGGTCCTAAATGCTCATTTTATCAGAACAGATGCTGAGTGGTGACATGTTGAGTGAGAGCTGTAGAGACGGGGGGATAGAATCGCTTATAAAAATCTGTGAATTGCTAATCCACCATAGCTAATTTGGATTAGTTTTTCCAGCTTTACATATCATCCTATCACATGGCAACACGTAGTAACTTAAAATCGTGGATCCAATACTCAAAAAGGGACTGTAGTACTCCGATTTTCTTATTATTTGGGCAACTAGAGTTCTTTTTGGGTACCGTATGATTTTTCTACATCGGAAAGAGATGGTGGCCAGGCCCTTTTTTGTTGTTTGGTCGTGTGCCGGGGGTTTTTGGGGGGGGAATCCAGCCCACCATAATACTAGTTTCGGTTTTCGAACTTGTTAGGATGGGCATATGATCCCAATGCACGGGCTTGTGGAATCCATTCCTGTGGAGGATCGGGTCAATAAAGGTCTAAAATTGGCTATACTCTCGACGAGAAATCCACAGAATCAAATTTGTATCCAAGAAGCATTAAGAAAATAGAATTGGAAGAAAATAAAATGTAGGGCGAAAGAAGAATTAGAGAGAAATTTAGAAGCAGTTCGATGGAAATGGTGAAGGGCATTTATTTATGGGTATAGCACAAGTGAAATGATGGATGGCGTGAGGCAGGGAATGAAGAAACGGTGCATGCATGAGAACGCTTTTCCGGTTTAAAAGTTGTGGAAGAGGAGTACTACTATGCTTTGCTGGGCAGTGAAGATGATGAGAAAAGGAAATGTCAAATGTGGGAGAAACTTCTCGGTCGCGTGTTTTGTTTTCCTCGGACTTGGAGCTGGAGACTGACCGGGGGGGCACTACAGTTTCTTCAACGTGGGACTGGGAGGACTTTTTAACTTTTAACTCTTTTTAGTTTAGGGGGAGAGAATCTTCGATCCGTGCGACCCACATATATTCGGATTGTTAGGGGTAATTGGGGGGAAAAGGAAAACGCTTGTAAGCACCGCCGTTCGAATGCGGCAAACGGATTCCGCTCTTTCATCAGCCGACACAGCCACGTTTTTGCGGGGCCCTCTATCCACAACCAAACATCCTCCCATTTTCTAAATTTCTCTCCTTACAAAGCTTTTTTTTTTTTTTTTCCCTGATAAGCAATGTTTTTAAACTCGGACCGGTCAGTGAACCGGAGAGGTGGCCGGTTCGCGGTTCGACCGGTCCGACCGGTCCAACCGGCCGGTTCAAAGGTTCACTGTTTTTTTTTTTTTCTTTTTAGTGTTAAGTACTAAGCAGGTTTCATTCTACACTTGAACTTTACCAACATAACTTAATTTAAGTTATGATAATAATAAATTTTCTAAAATTTAATAGCACCAAATAACATGGGAATGATAAATATA